>NC_081443.1:3162393-3163681 GCF_007210705.1 Tigriopus californicus
AAGCGCCTGAGACATGCTCAAAGCAATTATTTGAAGCGTGCAAGATCAGAACGTTTACGTGCTTACGATGGGGATCAAATTGTAATTTTCATCAAGACGGTGGAAAGACTCAACGGAAATGAAACGAGGAAGTCTCAGTTCAGGCTGACATTCAGATTTGTTGGGGTTACCTTGACTGCTTATGACATTATGCAGGCTGAATAGAGCTAGTCTAGTCTTACTCTGATTTAAAGTTAGCTTATTGACAAGGCTTGAGTAACTCTACTTGTAACGAGTTACTTTTTTGTAAAAGTAACAGCATTACCGTTACTTTCTTCTTTTTATAAATAAAAAAAAATGAGTAAAGGTTTTAAAATTCCTTCTTAAATGCAATGACTTACTTGCCACTGATGAGATCAAATAAATGATCACAGATGATCACAGATTTGTTTCCAATCATATTTACTGAATGTTTAAAATATTGCATATATTGTTCTTTTTTTTGCAGTTTTAGGCCCTCTTTTTCTGCAAAAGTAATGGTAACATGTTACTTTTTCTAAGAAGTATCGGTAGCGGTTCAAACCCTGCTTATTGGCCTTAAAGTAATCTGAAAGAATTTCCATCCGTTTATCCCATTGTTGTTCTTCCTCTTTTAGGTCAGAGCCTGAGTGTTGAAATGTTGTGTCATCTGTGAACATAGTGACTTGAAAACTGTTTACTTTGGGGAGGTCGTTAAGACAGACTAAAAATAACAAAGGACCTAAAATGCCTCATTGAGGGACACCACATGATACTTCCAAAGAACCTGACATAGCGTCTCCAATTTCTACTCTTTCCCGACTATCTATTAAATAGTTTCTGAACCGTCTGGATACATTGCCACTGAAACCATACCTGCTTAGGTTAGCCAAAAGAACCTCATGATATACGGAATCAAGTGTTTTTTTTAAGATCAGCAAATATTCCCACCAAAAATTCCTCATTTTAGTTGTCTTGCAGGTCACTTAAAAAATTGTGCACTGCATTCATCAGCGAGTACTTGGATCTGATTCCAAACTGAACTTCAGACAAACGATTCTCGAAGAAAGTGGTAAAGATCTGATTGTAGACAATTTTCTCCAAAACCCCTCGACAAGGATGGTAGTATGCTAATTGCGCAATAATTGATCATCACATCACGGTCACCTCCTTTCTACACAGGCAGCTATAGGGCTAGTCAAGTAAACGCGTTCATGGACAACTGATGTTATTCCATGGAGTGAAATCAAAGACAACATGCCCAGCCAAACCGCACTGTGCATGCATTGGA
>NC_081443.1:3163732-3227451 GCF_007210705.1 Tigriopus californicus
AAGTCCACTTACGTTTGATACAGAGATTACATGTGGCCAGCTTCTTGTACGATTGTGCATCTAGCGCCATCGAGTTCGTTAAAGGTCTGATATTCCCTATTAATCTTCATTAACACTTTGATACGTTCCAATGATGCTGATTTTGTTCATGTAAATGATAATATTGCAAAGCATTTTTTTGCTGGAAATTATCCTGTTTTTTTGCGATCTCTTAAGATAAACGAGAATGTGAAAATTTTGGAACATCTGGGGCCTCAAAATCGTCCTTGTTTTGTATTCAGATTTTGCCAAGCCCTATCTGGAACACGTCTCTAATTTCTAACTTTTGCAAGTCTGATAGGATTGAAGGATTCGAATTAATATTCACCATGAAGCAAACTGGTTGAGCATTAATATTTTTCGAGAGGTAGAGGTGGTAGGCAACTCTGTTTTTCCGTCATTAATATACATTACTGAGAAAACACGCTCATCGCCATACTCAATTCTTACTAGAAGGTCACGTTGATATGAGGGATTGCTTGGATAGGTCAATCCTTGTGGGACTTGGATGCAAGCATCCCTAACCCTGGGTTGCTTGCCCAACCCTACCCTAACCTAACCCATGGATTTCTAGACACTGGATGTCGGACGACCGACCACCCGGCCGGTAGATAAGCACAATGAATGGTCCCCTGGGAATTGATCACAAACCGGTTTATTGTACTGTTTAGCCAACCAAGTGGTCGGTCGTCCAACATCCAGTATCTATAAATCTATGCCTAGCCTAACACCGCAAACCATTTGTTGGAAGGGGCTTTATTGCTACGAGGCTCAGATGTAAGGTTTTAGCCCTGCGGGGCTGGGATGCAAAGGTTTTACAATTACATTAAAGCATAAAAAAAGAACCATGGAGGCAGCCTCGAAGTCTCGAATGGTTAATTTGGTCATCGTCCTACACACTAGTGCTGGGGCGAGTCCAGAATCGATTCCGAGTGCACTCGAGTTTTTTATTCGATTTTTGGGGAATTGGCCGGAATCATCAAGAAGAATTGTTCAGTTTACTTAGAATTTCGCAAGACGAGTCTTTCTGTTCGAGATGATTCTAGTAAAAGGCTCGAGTCCGCGAAAAAGTCAAAAAAGTCAAAGGACTCGTGCGAGTCCGACTTTTGCCGGGCTCGCCCCAACACTACTTGACACCTTCCTTCCGCAGGCTACTGGATTCGCAAAATATGTTAGGTTTGGCTTTGCGTTGAATTAAGAATAACATTCCAAGGAACTGGTATCTGATAGCAGAACGAATTTTCAACAGATTCGAACAAAAATGACCATGTTTTTCATGACCTTTTTGGGAATGCGCCAATTTAGATTCCCAGCCCCTTACACAGGGGCAGTTCTGGTGGCTCATGAAAAGAAAAGGGAAAAGGGGCTCTGAGCACCCAAAGAGAAGGCTCCAAAGGCCCATACTACTCCTCGTTGAAAGGTTAAGGCTTTATTAGGAGGTTCAAACCTCCCTGGGAAACCCGTCGTCTAGTTTTTCAAAAACGACAACAAATCATTTGCCCAAGACCGTCTTTTCTTTTGCCTGCTGGCAGACAAAGAATCAAAAGACGTGATTTCTAAAAAGCCTCTAAGCTTTTGCAAGTTTTGAACAGCCTTGAAGTTAACACTCTGAATTGAGCATATTCTCCAGAGAGAGATCAAATAGAATGACGATTTTTTTCATTACCCACGTACTTCTAGAGCTTTCGACTTACAACGAAAAATATTTCGTATCTCCTGAACTATTTGTCTGATTCAAAATTAGCCGTCAATTTGTTCAAAATATCTGATCAAATCTAGGCCCTATCCTGGCTTGGTAAACTTAAGAGAGATAGTCAAAACTATGCACTTATGACCATCTAAAATTTGTATCATCGGCCTCCTCTGAGTCAGCCACATAAGCTTTCAGCAATACACTCGTGCCTTTGGACCGAACCACGAAGTAAACAAACATTATAAGGTGAGTTGCGTTACATAACAACGATCAAAATTGTTCATCTTTTAAATATTTTACGAAAAGGAAATCAAAGTTGAAATGAGCGGAAGAAGGCTCATTGGGCGGAAAACCCGTTTGTATATCCATAATCCACAACCTGCAAGTACCTTCGCTCGTCAAAAATAGACTGGAGAAATGTATTAAAGTTTCAGATTGGAGAGAGAGATTGATATGAAAAATAATCAAAATCAAAGTGAAATTTGCGTTATTCTTATTGCCATTCATTGTCTTTGCATTCCTTCCAGGCATCCCCGCCCAAGCTAGAGCACTACTGTACGTACGTTTACTGGTATGTTACTATCGTACAGTTGAACACTCAAAGCATATTGGCTGTAACGGGGCCTCCGATTTAGCCTCTAGGAAAAAACACAGATAAAGGATCATTTGAGTTTGAGCTCAATCACCCCAAAAAGTCGATAGTCATGTGGAAGGTTAATGACGATTCAAACTTTCACCACGTGTCCGTTCAGAGTTCCATTTGGCTGCCCTGACTTTCCAACTTGCCACAAACACTTGTTGCTTTTCTCGAACACTTGCTCCACGGATCCAGACTTACAATTTCATCCCGAATGGCAACTCACTTTCTAGGGCGAGTGAAAATCAACGTAACATATTAGTGACTGCCAGAAAAACGAATCCAATATGGGCAGAGGAACGACCGACGAAGCCACCAATCCTAAGAATGGACAAGACTTGGAAAAGATCGGTGTCGTTGACAAATACATCACCTTGGCCAAAGCATTTGCAGCCCAGAAGATCTCGGAAGACCCTAGGGCGGACCGAGCAATTAAAGGTTAGACTTGGTGTCAGTTCTGATCTGGTTTGGGCTTGCTATCAAAATATCTTTCATCGTTCCTTACTATTGACGTACTTGGGATGACTACTGTATGACCTAGATGTCTCCAATCTTTGATGCGATCTTGCGGGTTCGAGCATTGGACAAGACCGATCACTTTTGCTCATTGCTGCGTCGGATCGGATTGAAGTTTCCCCTTGGTTCTGCTATTTTCAATTTCCTTTGTTTCTTCTGACTTCACCCACAAATCTTGGTCAGAATTGTTCACAGGTGTTAGCACTTCGGTACATTTTCACAATTGGAGACAAGCCCATGACGAAATGGTTGCAGTTAAAAGTCATGAGAATGTTTGCTCCGTCAGTAGTAGTGGTCGTCGTCAGTCATTCTTTGATCGAAGAAATGTTGTTCACCAGAGTTTAGAGGACTTTTTCCGAGCTGCCAATTTCACAGGATGAAATAATGAGTCTTTCAGGTCGTTCTTTCTTTCGTTCGTTCGTTCGTTCGTTCGTGGGTTGGTTATTACTTGGTTGGGTTGTGCGATAGACAAAAGCGAGTCGAGTGAGTACTCGCAGTGCTATAGGAGGTTATAAGGAGCACGGTAAAGCCACACTTTGGGAAGGGAACATGGGGATAATAAAAGTCTAAAACTTTCACCTAATCGACACAAAAATCGGAAGCAGTACTAGAACCTATTTGCTCGCGGAGACGAGGCCAAACCATCAAGCTTTGTTCCTGTACGTCCCTCCCAGAAAACATCGTTTGAATCCGTGCATTTACAGCCAATGAGTAGGCCGTTTACTAGGACAATTTTCGGCTCTTAGCTCATACGTAATCATCATCATCCTTGGAAGGCAAGTCATCGCTATCGTCACCGTCATTAGAGCCCGGTCCGTCAGTTCTTTAGGCTGGATTAGATCGCTCCAAATGCAGCAAGCACATATTCATCCTGACTTTGACCAGGAGGATGAGACTAAATTTGTATCAAGCTCACGATTGTTAAGTTTTTGATGAGCTTTGTCTCGTCGGATAGAAAAAGCGATTTAATGTAACGAGTTTAACTAAGAATTAAACGACAGCGCCTTTTTTCTCAACCACGAAAAACTGGAATGCACTTTTACTTCTCTTTTGAGGTTTTTAAGCATCCGAACACTAACCACACTCTGCGGCTCAAGAACCGCAATAAAGAACATGTCGCAAGCAAGATTTCCAATTTTCCCTGTGGAGGACCGCCTGGTTTTATCTCTAGTCTTTACAAAAGTTCAATCTGGCAAGCATAAATAGATCCGATACGTGGTCGCTGTGACCTTGTAGCTATTAGAGCATTTCAGGAATAAGAAAAAGGAACGATGATATTTTTGGGGACTGAGACTGAGCTTCAATTGACTTTTTGTAAATAAATAGATATAATATTGAGAATAAATACTTAAACGACTACAGATGAACCCATAGACTAGCTTCAAATGCTTTGGAATGGTATGCATTTTTTGATGAATGGGTAGAGTAAGTTTTACCAACTGATCTAAGCAACATAAAGCATCTACTAAACCGATCAATAGAACAAGCATATTTTAGTTATCTTTTCTTTGGCTTGATTTTTAATGTTGATTTGGAATTCACGTTTGTATTGTTGCCTGTTCCATCCGGGGCAAGAAGTTGAGCAATAATATCCGCCATGGCAGCCACAAATAGTCATTTTGTTACCGATTTCTATTTTCTCAATTGTCATAAAAATAGCTCCAAGAGGCAGTGGTAAGAGGTTGCGCTACTTCCGAATGATTCCTTACGTGACTGGTAAATGAAATGAAAACTTTGCGTTGTCCGATCGAGTGCAAGTGCATTTAATGTGAATGCTTCAAAGTCGAACGTCGACCAGAAATCGTATTTCATACTTGCTAGCTGCGATAATGAGTCAACAACTGACGGATTTCATCAGAGGGGTGAGATAACAGAATCGTCATTCTGTCATAATTGGATGCAAGGAACTTAGGGAAGAGGAAAACAATCAGATTCATTTGTGTGACCAGGCAGTTTAATTTAAGTTCAAAACTCCTTAAAGCCTCCCTCAAAAATGAAACCGATACTGGCAGTTTTACCTCATGGGTATTGATTCATGATATCATTTTTCAAACTTTTCATTACCGGTGGTATTGATGAAATCTTATGAAGCCATGCCATTGTAACAAACTTTTAACTTTTTTATCTGGTCACCAAAGTCCTACACTTTCCACCTCAACATAAAGAATATCTCACCAGAGGTATAGAATGAACGTTTTTGCTTTTCTTAAATGTCTTCCTAACTCTCCCATCACTAAATCATGTAATTCGAGCTCAAAATTGTAAAGAAAGAAAGCCCTAAAATTGACCCTAACATTGTCCCTCCCTGTCTCCAACCCGCCCAAAGCACTTCAATCAAGTTTGAAAACTTCTGGTCCTATTTTGTCCCTTGAGGTAATTGAAGTCTGTGCATGCCTCCTGGTCTTTTTCCTCTCGTTCTCGGCTGATGCCCCTATCTCGTCATCCTTTTGACAGCTGATCGTTGCCAACATCGGGTCCCACAGACTTTTTTGAGACGCCTCAATCCTCCTCTGCGTCTCATCATCATTCACGAGTCGAGTGATCATTGATCAGTGATCTCTGGTCGGTCAGTCAGCAGTTTCTCCAAAGGGGCAAACAGGAGCTTCCACACCACTTCCTTCTCCGGGCATTACTAATCCTTCTACTAACCCTGTCATCAGCATGGATATCCAGAAATACCAGCAAGACTTTGAAGTCCTGATTCAACAACCCGGAGTCCTGCAGGATGGCTTGAAATTCATCGAGAGCAAGACCCAAGTCAAGCGATCTTACATCGCTTACGGTAATAAGTGACTGAAGAATGACACTAATGAGCCGGATGCGATTGGGCAACTTATTTCTTACTCTCTAAGCTCAAAAGACAAGGCAACAATGGCCTTTGTCCTCGAGGCTAGGTTGATGGTGGGAGGGTAGGCGATAAGCTAATTGGGGCCTGATCAGTTTTCCGTACAAGAGCATCATGGTGAGCTCTTCGTCCGCATCCTCTCCATCTCACTCTTCTTTATCCTCAGGGATCATTGGTGTGGCCACCATTTGGTTGATGTTTGGTTTTGGTGCCCAGCTCTTGTGCAATGCCATTGGTTTCCTGTATCCAGCCTATCGATCGGTCAAGGCCATTCAGTCACGGGATAAGGGAGATGATACCCAATGGCTCATGTATTGGGTGGTGTTCGCCCTCTTCTCGGTCCTCGAGTTCTTCTCCGATATCCTGGTGGGCTGGGTCCCTTTCTACTGGCTCATTAAGGTACGTTTTTCTAAGGCCCTCAGCCGGCAGATCAAATTGGGGGGGATGTCTAACACCCATTTGGATTCTTTTTCAGTGTTCCTTCTTGCTCTGGTGCATGTCTCCCATGGAAGGCTCCACGATCATCTATAACCGAGTCATCCTTCCATACTTCCTGAAGCATGAGTCCTTGATCGATGACGTGGTTCGGCAAGGCAGTGACAAACTCAACAACTTTACCAACTCCGCCATGGACAAAGGTGGGTGTCACGAACAACTGGTTGGTTGCGATTTCAGTCTAATTATTCAATTTAATCAAATTGTCTTTTTTCTTCATTTTTTAGCCAAAGATATGGCAGCAGAAGCCCAATTGAAGAAGGATTAAGAGGCAAAATGGTTGGCATGGGCGCCTGTCCAAGTTCTATGAATGACACTAGGAAGAAGATATCTATCATTTGAATGAAATCCATTTTTTTAGCTCATTTCGGCACATTCCAAAGTGATTCTCAGTCTCATTTCTAGAAATGTTGTTAAAAGTCTACTCTTACCATCATTACAAGACAAATATATTTATCTTCTCTATTAATCTTGTTTACGTCGACTGATTGACCGGCCTTTCCTTGATTTTAAGATAAGGGGTTCAGGGCGAGTCCCTGGCTTGTGAACTTCATTTTCATCTTTCACTTCTGTCAAGATGAGAGGGTACTTGGTTTGCTCTGTGTTCTTGTTAGTAACAGGGTTATCCAAGCCCATCCTGAGCTTCGAGTCGAATGAACACCTTCAAGATGCTCTTTTGGCCATCGGACATCGTGAAATGGAACTCCCATTGGATTGGCACAACTTCGAGCGAGGTGCAATTTTCTAGGACAATTTAAACTTGTCTTAATGAAGCGGAGGTAGTGCACATCTCCAACTATTTGCAGGTCTTTGGCCATATTTCGATGCCCTGAGGCATATTGATATCTTTGAGGAACGTACTAAGATTGTCCACAAGCTGGACGATCGAGTCGAACTACTCCATCAAGGACCTCTGGAAAACATCACTTGCGCTCTCTGCGATTCTTTCATCAAAATCGTCTTGGATTCTGTGGATGAAGGTAAACGTACTTGTTCGTTCGATATCACTTTGAAGGAATAGTTTGAGTATTTTCGTAGTTTTTTAAACATTATTCTGTACATTCATCACATGGTAATTGTGAATTTCATAAGGAGACTCGATTCATTTCCTTAACATTGGAGTGTTGCGTTCGTGTAATGGCAACGGGGCATGAAATCGTAATTTTAGAGAAAAAAATCACAAGTGTCTAGGCTACCTTCTCCTAAAAGAATGAACTAAACATTGAGGCGATCATTTCTTTCTCCTAGAAAGCTTTAATCAATAATCTCATCGATCTACTCAATTCCAATCCTTTGAGACCATTTTCATTTTATTCATTCGATCTCATTTTTGATGTGGTGTCAGTTTAACTTTGCAATATTCCTGATTGGTTTCACAAAAAATCTAGTTATTTTGAAGCGGCCTCTAAAATAGAAACCCATATACATCAGCAATGAATTCGTTAACGAACGTCATAAAAGACACATCTCTTTCCAAAATGGTTTAAAATTAAAGATTAACCAACTGCCCGTGTAAACGAATCGTATAAGCTTGTTCTTGTTTGCTCAGCTGTAAATTTCGACCAAATTAGACTGAGGAAAAGCTAAATATAGTTATTCATCCACTCAACTTCGAAAAGAATCTTACATGATAGTATACTAGAGTGGTTTTGTATCGGGAACTTGGGAACTCGATTACTCTATTTCTGCACTCGACAGTCCAGTCAATAAAGTCGATTCACAAATACGTAATGTTAAAGGTTCTTATTTCCAAGAGGTAACCTTTAGAGACCTGTAAGCTTATGCAGACTATCCCTGGCTTAGGTAGATTTAATTGGGTGAGAAAACCGTCCGGATCAAGTGATGAATGAATTTAAAATAGTAAAAGCAAGCAAGAGAAGAAAGAGCCTTTCTTTGAGCTTCGAGCCTTAAATTTATGACGTAATCCCAGTCAATAAGACTTGGTGTCAGAATCGTTCTTGGCAGCCAAATCCATTTATTGGAGAGGGCTTCCAAAAACGGAACGTACTTTTCTTTAGCTCTCTGAAGGCAATTTGGCTTGTCTTCTTTTTTACTTTAACTTGAAACAACAAATGATTTACGTTTTAAATGTTAGCGAAACAACGTCGGTCCATTGCTTCTCCTTCGCCATGAGTCTTTGATTAGTATTATATTATTTGTTTTTGCTCGTGGTGATTTTCAATCATTAATATTAGACTCCCTGCAGAGTCTTTACTCATTGTCGTTGCGTATTTTTACAGAACTCTTTGCCCTTAACAAATCAAGGTCTTCGTGGTCAGTCACATAAGAAAGGTAAACTGGCATCGTAAATAGGACTTAACTCACATAAATACTAACCATCGACCTAACTTAAACCGTAAGCAGCGTATGATTAGGAGTAAACAACCTCTCTTTTTTTGCATCAGCGATGGTTTCACCTTCCAACCATCGCAAACTGACAAGGATACACCCACTTGTCTACTCAAAGTAGAGTACGTTTCGCAGGATGTTGTGACCAATAGCTATTACGACTAGAAAAGCAATTGGTTGGATCTATCAAGTTCAACTTATTCGGAGTCAATGGGTTAGAAGTAAATATCACAAGGCGCAAAGCTTAAGAGCTGTTATTGCTATTTAAAGATCCCATCCCTCTCCTGACAAGACAAATGACTTCCAAGGATCCTGGCCACAAGTCTCTGATTTGTATTAGTATGCTTGTCTCGAAAACAATAGTACTTACTCTCATACACATACCTACTATACATAGAACTGACATACTAACGGCAACATAGAGAGAGAGCTCCTCGTAACAACCGTGAAGAACTGTGTTGGTGTGTATTTTACAGCCTTTGGAGATTGCTAGATCGAGGCTTTCTTCTCTCTTTTCTTCTCTATCTTTGGTTCTCGGTTTCGAAATTCATTTGCCCAAAGACAAGCCATTGGCGAGGAGTGAGTGCATGGTTCTGGGATATTTTTCGTCACAGCGCGCTAGATCAGATAGATAATTGTTATCGGTTTGTTACCTTCAGTAGTTGTGAGGTGAAAGGGGACAAAACATGGCCGAGGCCAGTTCTTCTCATTGTTCTGATTTGCCCTTCAATCCCAACTATCATTCATCGGGCTCAGGTATTTATGCACAAAAGATGAGAAGACTTCAACGGCAAATCGAGACCATAAGCACCATGAAGAAGTCCCATTTGAAGTCCCATCCTCAAACGGCCAGCCATCATCCATCATCTTTGGCAGTCAATCTCGCCAATGAGCAACAATTCGCTTCGCCCTGTCGTTGGTCTCTCAACTCGGGATTTGAATCCAGAAGGATAAGGGAACCATCTCACGGCAAGGTTAGGTCCTATAAATGGCCTTCTCAGGTTCGTCACGAACATGGTCCAGGTAAGGCTCAAGGCACAAGATACCATCCACATCTGTACCCCAAACTGGCGAATGTGGAACAATCCGGATCGTCAATTGCCATGAAGAACCTCATCGCAGATATCATTGATGATGTGATTGGCCCTGATCACAAGCGACAGACTGATGCCCATCAGTTTCGATCTCGAATATCAGGCAGGATTTATCCACAACCAATAGCCCGATTGTATGAGGTACCAATTCAGTCGGCATCAGTTCCATTAAATCTCTCGTTTCACAAGCGGGAAACCACTTCTTCAATAGCTTCACCATCGCCGTCAAATGAACCAAATATATCTAAGCCAACCACTGAAGAAACCAACAGGCAGTCAAAGATGAATGAATTCTGCTTAAGAAAGCTGAAACTCCACCAATCCACAGCAACCAAAATGAAATAGCTTGCTATGATTATGAAAAAAAAAACCATGTTTTGCTTATTGAAACAGAATACAGCTCAATATTTGCCATCATCTTCAGGAGTATCAAGAACCAAACGCTCTGTGCTAATAGATTACTTTTCTTGGAAAATGCTTTACCAAAATAGACACAACCTGGATTCAGAACTTATGCGACCACGAGAGTCAATTGGGCCTGGAGGTTTAATGGAGATGATTGATTTTTGCTCTGTCAAAATGTAAGATCATTGATGCAACAGAGACGGAAGGACAAACAAACAAACCAGTCTCGTCAAGTATTTGAGTGCAAAACGAATGAAGCGAATGAAGCTTCCTTCTCTCCTCAAATTCATTTATATTATTTTGGACTGCCTCTACCTTCAAACAGCATTTCTTTTGCTCAAAAATAATCAGAGAGACCCAAACTTGATAAATAAGTCATTTTTAAGCATGTAAGCCTTTTTGAAAATGTATGAACAAATGAGAGTGCATTCAACAAGTAGTTTGGACAACTTCCGACCGATGACGCCTGATCCTTTGGAAAATGATATTGCAAGGGTCGCGACTAAAACCGAAGAAAAAATACACTATCCATCGCACAAATTTCCACACAAATAAACATTGCATTCTAGGAACCCCAGTCGAGGATATTCAGGACTTGATTGCTAACATTTGCATGGATCTCCATATTGAGGTGAAACCGACTGTAATATGCAATGAATGTCCTTTCAATGAATTTACTTTTACTGGCTAATTAGGCTGACACAGTTTGCCAAGGGATTGTTTCGACTTATGGACCCATTCTGAAATTTGTTATCGATGGACTTGGACCAAAAGCGACTCCGGAACTCTTTTGTGGAGTCTTTTTGGACGAGTACTGCATGTGTAAGAAGAAAACGACACATGAACCTATAATACATGTTCAATCAGGTTTAATATGCTTTTAGCGACGGAAGTGAACGATTTGGTCAATAATTGGGAGGTGACACATTCCAACGTTCCAAAGCCGCCCTTCACTCCGCCCACTTTACCAGAGCCTGAAGCGACCAAACTCAAGGTTCTTCACCTTACTGATCTTCATATCGATTTATCTTATCTGGTACTTCACCTATCGATTAGGTATTTTTAAGGGCAAAATGACAGTTTCGTCTCATTCCCGAATTTCTCTAGCCTGGATCAAACCCAGACTGTGGAATGCCTTGTTGCTGCATGAACACGACGGGTCTGGCTCAAGGGGATGAACGACGAGCAGGATATTGGGGAGACATTGCGGATTGTGACCTTCCTATTTGGACATTTGAGGCCATGCTACAACAGATCAAGTAAGAACAAGACCATTTAACATGCGATATTCTAACAGATTACCCAGTTTTTAGACTTGCTTGGTAATTGCTAGTGCTGGGGCTAGTGTTCGGCAAAAGTCGGACTTGTACGAGTCCTTTGACTTTTTTAAATTTTGCGTCGGACTTCCTGAATCCGGACTCGAGTCCAGCAAAGGATGAGTCTTTCACTGGAGCTAGGTCCAGCAAAAAGACTCGTCTTGCGAATTTCTAAAAGAGAAAAATATTTTTGACGAGTCGGGCCAATTTCTCCAAAATCGAATAAAAGGCTCGAGTGCACTCGGACTCGAGTCCAGATTCGCCCCAGCACTAGTAATTGCAATCTTCAGTTTGGTGATGTCTTTGCAAACTTATTGGTTGCTACTGTTCTGTGAATGTAACCATCAGTAGTGTCAGATGTAAGAGCTTTAATACCTACATTAAATACATTCTTCCAGTCACCATTTTGGCTTTATGATACTGCACATTTTGGGGAAAATAGACATATAATTGCAAATGTTAAGGTGTCTTTGAGTGTTGCTCAGTGAGGGTAATTCGTTCCTTACTGACTTCCACAGGAGATTAAAATTTCCCTGGACATTAACAGTTACTTCCACAAGCCATATTCATGTCGAAAGATTTCTTGATATAGTAAGTCTTATTACGACCCAGCCATAGGTCTAATTTTAGTGCTCTTACCTCAGAGGTAGCGAAGACATTGAGCAACTTTATTGACAGGGTTTTTGTAGTTCATAGGTAGGTTCTTAAAACTGCTTTGAAGTTAGTATCTTAAGGAGAAACTTGGAGTTCATAAAGAAAACCTTGTCAACAATAGCGGTAAAAATGAAAAAGAATAGCCATAATTAACAAGCTCATTTGTAAATGTGTTAAATTCAGCATGTGGAACCATAAACAGAAACTACAGAAAGCACTACTTAACAATACCTGATGATTAATGCCCAAGAATTGAACCTGCATGCAGTCTGTCAAAAAGGTTTTAACCCCACTACAGAAAAATGTGTTATTTTACTTCAAGCAATGAAATATGTGGCTAAGTGCAATCGTAATGCCAAGTGACATGTATCAAACTCTATTACTTATTTATGTATTGATGAATTTGGTTGAAAAAGAAAGTCTTTCTGTGTCAAAGGTTGCATAACGTTGATCAATGGTTTATGCCAAAACGTTTTACTTGTAAACAGTCCCCATGTATTATAACGTAATATATGTTATAACTACGTCATGATATGCCCTTCAATGAAAGTAAAAAATGAGCAAAAACAGGATCAAAAGAAACTTAAAGGCTTGGTAGAACCAAGAAACACGAGGTCAGATAGCGATAGGGATTTTGAGCGAGATAAAACCATCAATAGCTACATAGCAAGAAGAGCAAAGGTTGGAGGAAAATTTCAGAGTTTTCAATTCAAAATAATGTAGACCATTGGACCTGCCATCACAACCATTCTTTGCTTCGATCAGCGTCATAATGTGTACAATACTCCTTGATTGGGACGGCCCCGAATAGTCCCTGAACGGATTGCAAGAAGGCCATTAATGTGAAAGGCCTACAAAAGCCAGCTGAACGACTCCTGAAGAACCATCAGATAGCCGTCTATTGTTGGGGTCAGAGTACCCCATATCACATCAGAGCACTTTGTCATCGATGGCAAGTGCCAAAAGGAGCTCTGTCACTCCATCTCCGACATACTAAGGCCAAAGTTGACTTTATCAATAGTTACCTAGTAGATAGAAAAGGACATCGGCCTCTTTAAATCTGCTCTCTTGCCCATTGATACCGATCGGTGTAGAAGATTGGAATGACCGAGTTTCTGGTTCCACTATGTCAATGATTGTAATCATAGCAGTAACATTGTAAAGTAATGGTTAAATCATAACAGAGTTCCACCTGTTTCCTTGTTACAGAGTCAGATGGCAGCTCTCTCGATCGGCTTGTCATCTTCACTGAAAATCTATGGCAATGATTAAGGTGTAAATCGGGAAGAGGAGGCCCATAAAGTTAGCCCAATGGAACAGATTGCAAAACAGATTAGTGGTACAAAATCCCTCCAGTTGTTTGCATAATCTTTGTTGCCAACGGCAAGCGACAGTTGGTATCTTTGCTCAATAGCAAATGTTTTTTTTGCAAATATATTTTTCATAATCTTTATTGCGACTTTTGGTCATGTCATGGCTTAAAAATGAATGTAATATATGGTGTATAGGCATCATACCTACATAGAAAGAAAAATGTCAAATTTTCATTGGAAAATTGACCAACGATATTCAAACTTTTAACGAGTAGAAATTCTCAAGAATGCAAATAAGGTATTTTCCTGTCCTATTATTACTCGTATAAAAATGGGTGAATTAAGCAAATGTTTTTTAAAGTATATATTATGTAAGGAAATCTGTGAAATATAGAAAAGTCTAATTCGTGGGCAGAATAATAGAGCAAAACATTTCATTTGAAAGTTTTGGCACACATTCTTCCCATCTTTAATAACTTGTTTGAAAGGTATGAATTTTATCGCAACAGCTAATTCAAAATGCATATTTCCACAGCATAGTGCCAGTTCATCTGATTTTATGGCTGCCTTTTTCATTTGATTTGATTCAACGGCTTCTTCTCATTTTCGCGAGATTTTTTTCGTGCGTCGAAAGAAATGGTATTAAGTTCAAGTTAGTCAGTGCCACAATGAGCCATAAAATTGAACTCTGTTTGTTCTCCAATTCTAGAGAAGACCATGGTTCCGAGTTGGCATATACCATTTACACCGGAGATTCCCCTCCTCATGATGTTTGGCAGCAATCCAAGGAATCGAATTTTGAACACTCGAAGCGGGTTCTGGAGCTTTACAAACAGTATTTACCCAATGTACCACTTTACCTGAGCTTGGGAAATCATGAGGGGTTAGTGACTCACAATGTGATACATGGTTTACCCGAAACGCTTTCCTTGCCTAACGGTTCCATGATTTAGGTTTCCCGTGAATAGTTTTCCGCCTGAGGAATTGCTTGGAACCGAATACTCGGGAGCATGGCTCTTCGAAGGTGTGGGAGATCTGATTTCAGAATGGATCACGCCTGAGGCGACAAATACCTTTAAGGTTAATGGACGCTATTCTATTCGGCCTTATCCAGGCATGAAAATCATCAATCTGAACAACAACTTCGGAGTAGGGTAAGTCCTCGCGGTTCCGTCCGTGTGTGTGAAAATGAAACAAAAGAACCTTACATCACCAGGCAACAAAGTAGGTTTTGAAATGATTTGAGAGGCATATAACTTGTAAACGGAACTACTTGCATACTTATTTCGAACCAATATGTCACTCGGAATTTTTTTTCTAGAATGAATATGATGACGTATTTTGATTTCCACGATCCCGCTAGTCAATTGGCCTGGTTGTCAGAAGAGCTCCAAGAATCAGAAGACCTGAGAGAGAAGGTAACAACCCATCATTAATTTGAGAAAATAGAATGTACGAGTAAGTAAACATATGTTACAGGTACACATCTTAACTCATCATCCAAATGGGAAATGTATCCGAGGCTGGAGGGAGCAATATGCTAAGATTGTTCACAGATACGAAAGTACCATTGCGGCTACATTTGTTGGGCATACTCACAAGGACAGCTTTGAGGTAACATCTTGTGGAAGAAAGTACACCTGTCCTTGATGTACATTGTACATCCACCTACACATACAATATGCTCTTGATAGATCTGGATTGATGGTGAAGGTCAAGCCACCATGACAACCTTCATCGGGCCTAGCGTAACACCGCGTGGTGAAAAATCGCCAGAATACAAAATCTTTACCATAGGTATACATTCTTGTAAATCATATTCATACTTTCATATTGATCAAGCGAATATTGCCCTTTTTGGTAGATGGAGGTTACGAAGGGGCCTCTTGGCAGGTCCTTGATTATGACACTTATATTATGGATGTTATGGACTACAACGATCCGGAAGTGCCACCCAGGTTTTATAAGTTCTATTCGGCTCTAAAGGTCAGAAATTGGATTCTAGCCTCTGTGTCTTGGGCATTGAAGAATGATAATGCATGTATCATTCTAGGAATTTGAAATGAACTCGATGTATCCAGAAGACTGGAAGATGTTGCTTGAGCGAGCCATGACCGATGACGACCTTTATGAGACTCTTGTGAGGTAAGAAATATATATTTGCCCACACTTGGAAGAGGCAATTTGTTCTAATGCAAGGAATTCTAAACGTACACGAGAAGGCCCCTTACAAGGGTTGAAGTAGCTTGAATATAAATGAACTTGAAAATATCGATTTGATATCAGGACTGGCATTGATTCACGTTGAGTAACTACTGATTGATTCAATTTTTCATCTAAAATGAAGCAATAACTGAACATGTACATATGGTTTGCTTTCGGCATGTTGGAAGATATTTTCTTATCCACATTTTGACCGCAAAACAGTCTCTCAAAACTAATCCAATTTTAGAACTTCTCGAATATCAGACTCAAGAATGCCATCAGAAATTAGTCCCTTCCAGAAGAGGAATTAAATCAACATTTAGCTATCTTTTTCAAAGCATTTTCCGATTGTTAACAAGCGAGAAAGTAATTCAATTTGGCTCACTTACGCCACGAAGAAATTGACATTCATCATTGGACCTTTGAAGGTTACGATGAGCCTTCGGCCCTCACACTAATATGTTGTTCGGTTCTGAAGGTTTCAGGCGCAAAATATTGCTTGGGCCGATGAAGATGACGAAAGACGGGAATTCCTGTGCAAGAGAATCATCGTCGAAGGCCAAAAGGATAACACAACTTGTCCTTTGCACTTTTAAGGATTTCTCACGGAACATTGACTGTCAAGAAAGTGCAACCTCTATTGGCTTTCTCCCCGGTTTCAAAATCAGATAATCAGCGACTTTTCTCAGGGTGATTGTCCTTGGCACGAGCAATTAGCACCTATCAATCTGACAACTTGCCCTTTTCCATGTCTATTTTTACTTACGTATCATGACAAAATGCAATTTCAAAACAACAAATACTAACGCCCTTTTCTTCGCCGGGGACATTAAGACTCTAAGAATGAGAGAAGGTTTTAAATACAAAAAAAAAGAAAAAGGCAAACAAGACACCCTCAGTGAAAACTGAGCCAAAAATGTGGATTGCTACAAGAGTAATGCAAAAGACTCGATAAATTCAGAGCGGTCACAGGTAAGCCGCATGGTTAAAACACAAAGCTGTTAACATAAACGCAAGATACGCAAGATAAAGACATTCATCTAAAATGGTCTTGGGGTTACGATAAGTCGAATTCATCTGTGCGTGAAAGCATTGGATTGCCAAAGAGATTGGTTCTTTTTCTGAATGGCTTGAAGAGAACCAACTCAGTCTCCGGGTTGCTCTTTAATTCTGTCACATGGGCCGGATATTTGCATCTTTATGGCCAATTCTAGCCAACAGGGTTGGGCCATTCGTTCTCAAAGAGCTGATGACCATCTCAGGATCCCGTGGCCGAAAAACGAACCGAACCAAGTCAGTAAGTCAGTGTCGTCGTCGTCGAGTATTGAGTCCAAAGAATCTGGTGGTTTGAGTGACAGCTCTGGAACAAACTATTTCCAAGCGATTTGATCTCGCTTGGTGTCGTGTTTTATTTTTTGCTGCCCACATGAGCAAACGGCAGTTTGTTGGGTGTGTTTGGTGTGCTCATTGTGTTGTAGAAACATTCCTTTGGAGATAATCCTCCTCCTCCTCCTCCTCCTTCCTCTTTATTCTTCTTGTCTAGGTTGAGCTTTTTTGCCATTGAGTAACTTCGTAGTGATGATCAAGAACCATACACTTGTACTCAGTCACTGCATGCACAAGTGCCTAGTAGGAAGAATCATACATGTATGTTTGAGGATAAGAACATGCTGAAGAAGAAGAACTTTGTTAACACTCTTCTTTGTAAGGTAGATTGGAATCGAAATGAGTTCAAAATTGTGGGAATCTTTCGAGAATCGCTGGAGATTCCTGTCAAAAATGAGTGGCGTGGAGAATTCTTCGAGGCTCCACTCAACGGTCGACAAAAATGTTGTTTGCGGCCAAGGATTGAAAACCACTGAAACATAGCATTCACCACAAGCAATGGGAAATCCGCCACCGAGTCTGGTGATGATCAATTCAATTCTTCAATGGATGATGTCCAGCAAAAATTGACCCGATGCTCAGGAAATGTACGTATTGTTCCTTCAGTACTGAAAGAGTTACGGCACATACACAGATCCCTGAAATATCCAGTTAAGCCTTGGCCATCTTTGAGACTGTATTTAACCTCGCCCTTTGAAAGGGGTATTTGTATTTCTTCGTATGCCGCTTTTTAGTGTTCTGAGGTTTGGAGGCTTTGATAATCAAAGCATTTTTTTGAAGTCATGTTGTGAGATGGCTATCTTCACTGTAACAGTTCAATGATCATTCGTCCCAACTCCACAAGAGGGCAAAACCAGTTAGTCACAGCATGAGAGCCCTCAACCATGAGCTCACAAGTTAGGCAAGGAATGTCTGGCAATGATATTCCCTGATCATCAGCCATATTTCGAAGTCATGAGAGGGCTGCGGATAAAAAAAAAACATTCTTGATTAGTCGCTAAAGATTGTAATGGATCTCGGGAGAAACGGTCTGACTTGTCTGGGTGTTCGAAAATTTATGTTTCCTCTTGACTTGTCTGGCCTTTGCAAAACTCATTTTCGTTTTATAGGGCACTCACTCGGATCGTTTCTACTCTCAACCCGAATGTGTCTGATATGAGAATAATGCATTTTGGTCGCCATTGTCTCTCTTGGATTTCTGGTTCGGTCATTGTTTCATGCTTGAGTCGGGATTGATGTACTCAATTTGTTCGATTGAAATCGATCTATTTCATCGAAGTGCTCCAACTCAGATTTTTTGATATACGTTGAAGCTGAAGCGAATTTCGGCAAAAAATAATCTTCTGGATTAACATCATGATTTATGGCAGACACTTTATTTGTTGCAAACCCTTCCGATGTCGTGTTTGCTAGCCAAAATACCTTGTTATCACGAAACGGTCATGAAGCAGCGGCCTTCCTCCTCCTCCGCTTGCCTCCATTCCCAAGTGCCAATTTTCCGTCTTCTAATGTGAATCGGGCTTTGGAGAAGGATCGATTTCGGAGGTGCTCGCTAACCTCCGATCGGTTTTCGAGGGATGAATAAATTTTCATGAGAGCTCCAAGAGATCCGATAGGATTCTCAAGCCAGCCCCAAGAACGACTTAGAAGTGAACATGGTCTCAGGAATTCTAAGCCTCCCCTCTCAAACTTTGAAACTCAAACTTCCCCGTCTCACTCATTGGAAGGCAAAGACGACCATGACGATGATGAAGAAGAAGAGCCTACTCAAAAGTGGTGAGCTCTCTTGGACGTCTTGGGATGGGACGAGTAAGCGGGCAATGGCAAGCAAGCAAGCACTCAACTCTTACTTAACTCATAGGTACAAAACGTCGACCATCATCTCAGCTGGAGTTCGTCCCCCACTGACAGGAAAATGGATGGCAAGATTTTAAACCAGAGGGCCCTCACGATTCGTTCTCCGGTTAAATGTAAGCACCTTCTGGAGGATGCGTCCCCACGCACTGCTGGTACTGGAAGAGAGTCGATTTGAGCTCACATCATCCCTGTCTTGGATTTGAGATATGATGATGGTTTTTAACATCGACATTCGAGCTCATTTCCAAACAAACATAGAGTTGTCACCCAATATTTCTAATGATTCCCTTAAGCAACAATGTGGCAATTGGCGAATATCCTCTCTCCATTTTACTTACAGTGAGCAAAAACATAGCCCAAGTGGGAAGACCCAATCTGAAGCCCAGTTTTAGAAGAGTCCTGGAGTGGTAGAGATGGTGGTGCTGCAATAGTAGTAGTAGTAGCAGTAGTGGTAGTTGTAGAGACAACTCAAGAGAGAAGCAACAGCCGAAATTGAGTTAGTTTGGAGGAGAAGAGCGAACACCGCACGGGGAGAGAGACGACGAAAAGAGCACCACCACCACCACCAACAACCATCCTTACTGCTATGCTACAATGGCAACGGCTACGTTCTCCACCACCACTACCGGCCACCATCAGGGCATTGCTACGTTCGACTGGTTCCTTGGATAGAGAGTGAGTGAGTGAGTGAGTAGTGGTAGACGATGGATGTAGAACTGAGAAACTAGCAGGCTTGTTTCTCGTCCTTTCACGATGCGTCCTATGAAGTGAGCTCACACCATGTTAGGGAACCGGGTTGCTTCTGCTTGTATTCGTAATATTCTTTTCATCCACTTTTGCCTCTTCAATGTTGGCAAAACGGCACAGTTGAGAGTGTCTTCGATCAGAAAAGGTTCATGAGTGCAAAGTTCAAGAGGGTGAAATGGTGCCAATACTGTCCAGGTAAGGAGGAGATTCTAACTAACACTCCCTCTCATCACTCTTTCTATGTCGTGAACTTGGCGTCTTTTGTTATTTGGAGGTGTCAAATAGGGCATCCATCAATTTGTAGGTTTCATTCAAAATTGGTAAAGGAAGTTGTAGATGAAAGGCGAGGTCATAAATCATTGCCATTCAATTTCGTTTAACCTCATTCACTCAAGAAAAACTGTTATAGCATTCAATCGGTTACACCCCAAAGATACATAGGTCGAACAAAATTGGTGACAATGATAACTAAACACTTCCAAAATTGGTTCAGTCGCTATAGCAATTGCATTTATGGCTTAGAGCACCATGCCTAAATCGCGAAAAACTCTCCACCTTTCTTGCTTCCTCTCTCCCTCTCTCTCTCTCTCTCTCTCGCTCTCTGTCTCTCGCTCTTCCCTTGAATGAATCTATCTAGCCTCAAATGATGGGAGAAGCCAAGAGAGCAGAGGTTAGGGCTGTAATTTTCTCAGTTTTTATTGGTGTCATTAGAAGCCCTCTGCGAGAGTGGAACGTGCTTATGGGTTTCTTCGACTGTGTTCGGAAATGATTTTAGTGATTGGCACGCTCCATCATTAGCCAAACGGTCTGAAACACCCAAGTCGAGGCAATTGGTGCGGACCCCGTGTCTATCGTGTTAAAGTGCTCATGTTATCTCTAATTCACTCCAATTTCAGAGTCCATTCAAATCGCCTTTCCCACCATGTTTTTTTGGTCTGAATGTGCCTCGTGCCGTTGATGATTGGATGTGTCAATGATGGCGAACACGCAACAGGCTCGAACTCGCAGACGACAAAACCAGACCTCGTCCCGATCTTCTTGGGGCGGTAATGATAGCCTTGTGTCTCATTATCAAACATGAGAACAGACGAGAATCGCGGGGAGAAAAATGAGTGTGGGAAAGTGACACGGATCTGCTGCTGAATGGGCATCATGGCCAAGAACTTCAGCTCGCCGCCCTCGGTACCTTGGGGAGTGGCCTTGATTCTAATCGGGGTGTGTGTAGTGACTTATTGGAACTGCTTGACCTGTGATTTCGTATTCGATGATGTGAGTGCCATCAAGGAGAATCGGGATTTGCGACCGTACTCTCCGTTAATGAATATCTTTCGCCACGACTTCTGGGGAACACCTATGGATAAGGAACAAAGTCACAAGAGCTATCGACCCATCTGTGTGCTCTCGTTCCGGTTGAATTATCTAATTCATGCCTTGCAGCCCATGGGCTACCATCTAGTCAATTTGATTCTTCATGCCGTGGTCTGCGTGCTATATTACCGACTGTCTCGCGTGTTTGTCGGCTCGAAAGTGAGTCTAATTGCCTCCATATTATTTGCGGTTCATCCCGTTCACACTGAGGCCGTGACGGGTGTGGTGGGGAGAGCTGAACTACTCAGCTCGATCTTTTTTATCCTGGCCATTCTCTCGTATCGAGAGTCTGTCGCTGGTGGATGGATTGCTCAATGCAAGTTTGTGATCTACGTCTCCCTAGCCATGTTCAGCAAAGAGCAAGGGATCACGGTTTTGGGAGTTTGCTTTGCATATGAAGTGTTCATGGTTCAAGGCTTTGACTTCGAGAATCCCAAACAGATTCTTCAAGATGCTTTGAAGTCTCGAAGGGGCCACCAAATTTACGCATGGCGAGGCTTGACTATAAGAACGATGCTCTTGACGACCACAGGGTTGGCCCTTTTGACAGCCCGATTCTACGTGATGGGTTCAACTTTGCCGATATTCACGAATTTCGACAATCCGGCTTCGTATGAAGAGGCTCCGATCAAGCACATGACGTTGAGCTATCTGATTGCGGTGAACACTTGGCTCTTACTTAGTCCCGTTGACCTCTGTTGTGATTGGACCATGGGGACGATCCCCCTGATTAAGTCTTTTGGCGACTACAGAAATCTAGCCACTCTTGTTACTTTTGTTACCCTGGGCCATTTGGGCCTTGTGGGACTGTTTAGCGCGAATCGAAAGCATCGAAATGCAATTCTAATGGGAATGAGCCTTCTGGCTTTGCCCTTCCTGCCTGCCTCCAACTTGTTCTTCCCCGTTGGATTCGTCGTGGCTGAAAGAATCCTCTACATACCATCCATGGGATTTTGCCTTCTGGTAGCGCAAGGTTACCATCTACTCTACCTTTCGTTTCCGAGTCAGAAAACTCTTCTCAATGTAGGGCTTTCCTGTCTTCTTCTCACCCACGGTGTCAAGTCATTTCTCCGGAATTACGATTGGAGTGATGAAACCTCAGTCTTTGTGTCCGGACTCAAAGTCAATCGAAACAATGCAAAGCTATTCAACAACGTGGGACACGCTCTGGAAGGTCAAAAAGACTACCCCCGAGCACTCACCTACTTTCTGGCGGCAACGAAAGTTCAGCCCGATGACATTGGAGCTCACATCAATGTGGGGAGGACGTGGAATAATTTGAATGAATACCAACGAGCCGAGGATTCTTACCTGTTGGCCAAATCGTTACTACCAAAGGCTCGACCTGGCCAACGATACCAGACCAGAATTGCCCCTCAGCATCTCAGCGTGTTCCTTAACCTGGCAAATCTGATTTCGAAGGACAACACCCGATTGGAAGAGGCTGACACCCTCTACAAACAGGCCATATCCATGAGATCAGAATAAGTACAAGCTTACATCAACCGTGGGGACGTTCTCATCAAGATGAATCGCACCAAAGAGGCTCAAGAAGTCTATGAGAAGGCACTTACCTATGAAAACAATAACCCCGATCTGTATTACAACCTCGGAGTGGTACTCATTGAGCAAGGCAAACCCAAACAAGCCCTGGCTTACTTCGACAAAGCCATTGAGTGCGAACCCGAGCATATTCAAGCTTTAATGAACAGCGCCATTCTTATACAGGAGACTGGATTAGTCAAACTCCGTCCCATTGCTTACCAAAGGCTCTTCAGAGTATTAAAGAAGCTCCCCAACAACGATAGAGTGTACTTCAATCTGGGCATGCTCGCCATGGATGACGAGCAATATGCTAATGCCGAGGACTGGTTCAAAAAGGCTGTCCAGCTCAAGCCCGACTTCAGGAGTGCCCTGTTCAATTTGGCTCTCTTGTTGAATGAACAAAAGCGGCCCCTAGAAGCGATTCCCTATCTCAAGGGCCTTCTCTCTCACTTCCCAGACCACATCAAAGGCTTGATCCTTTTGGGAGACATAAACACCAATCATGTGAAAGATTTTGAGGAAGCCGAACGTTGCTATCAACGCATTTTGGAGATTGATCCCAATCACGTTCAAGCTCACCACAACCAGTGCGTGGTTTTAGTCGAGAAAGGAGATTTGATCAAGGCCAAACAGTGCTTACTGCAAGTCCAGCAATTGGCACCGGATCTTGAATATGTGGCTCGGCATTTGGCCATTGTTGAAAATCGCCTCAAAATTGTCACGAAGAATCTTGATTCGACAACTCTTCCCTCCACTCTCAACCCTTAGAAATCCGTTGAACAAATTTAGCTCCATGAAACCCTGGCTGTCAGTATCAAAACTCGATGTTATTCAACTCTACATGTGTATTAGTAGCTTTCAATGCAAAACTGTTGTGTCGATATATAAATACTATGGAATAAAGGCGCACTCATAAATTAAGCCTCGTGAATAAGACGAGAACTGTCCAGAACCTAATCATCGCGATACATTGATCAGTTTTTGCACATGCACATTATCGACTTTAGTTATTCTTTCACTTCACGGAACGTTTGATGCTGAGTAATATGTTTTTATATTTAAATCTTCCACGTATGACAAAACTAAAACCTCCATTTGTTCAAGGAAGAGCAACAAGCACCCTTCGCAATTATGTCGTTAAGCGTTTTTAGATTTCTTACGTCCTTTTACGATTTGGTCCAAAGCTACGTTGAATCTTCTGAACTCCTTTCGGTAATTATCGTGGGAACCTAGTACCTTTTTCAACTTGTAGAGGTCTCCTTGATGCCAGGATTTAGCCACATCCGCCAAAGCTTGAAACGAGATGAATTCATCGTGAACCAAATTGGATGGCTCGTGACCAACTCCGAGGTAAATCCAATCCCTAGGAATATACAAAGTATCTCCTGGTCTTTGGTGAACAACCAAAGAACGCTTTCCGTTCCAAATTCTTGTCTTGATTTGGGGGAAAACGGTTTCAAAGAAATGTACATTTCCGGCAGAACTGGAACATTTCTTGTTACAACTCAAAGAGGTCTTGAAGGTGGAAGAATCCATTGGCAGTAACAACCAGGAAATTTTCCCAGAAATAAGAGTGAATTTAGAATCAGATTCCAGTTTCGCAGATTCTCGTTCTATCATCTCTCCTCGTGACAGCATAACAAATTCCATTTGAGTCTTTTCGCCTTTCACTGTTTGTGCCAGATCTCGAGTCTTTGGTCCAATTTGAGCTCCCTCGTGGTCCAAAACAAATGCTAACATTTTGTCAATCGCTGTTCCACTAAAAAGACCAGACACGGACTTAAACGCAGCAGTGCCTTCAACCGACAAGGTTTCGAGAATTTTTGCCACGTCACCCTGAATCGAACGGGTTCCGGCCATCTTGGCAGACCAAGTTGCCTCGGTATCAAAATTGCGAATCAGATTGGAAAGTGTCCAATTCAGTTTGGAACACGTGGCAGCACATTCTGTCAGCAATACCGGTTGACGTTGTATTTCAAAAGCATTTTCAAAAAGCCTATCTTCAATATCACATCTCTGCTTGTCCACTTCATCGACACTCTTCATCTGTTCAACAGATTCAGCTGAGCTCGATACACAGCATCGATTTATCACGGGATGGTTTTCGGTTATCTGGTTACTGTTAGGGTCGAAAAAGGTCATGGTCGTGGTTTTCTCCTCAAGTTTCAACTGTCCCAAATCAAGGCTAGCATAGGCTGAACCCGAAGCGTCTCCAAATTTGAAGGACAATACTGGCATTTTCAACGGCCAGTTGAATTGTTCCCAGGTCTTACTGGAAGATTTTAAAATATTAGCAAACGATTCGACATTTTCAGTGTTCGTGCCTGGATCAGCAAGGAGGCCAGAAAAGGCCAAAAAAGGTCGCTTGTTTCGGTAAGTCGACCACTCCGGGCGAGAATGGTCCAAGTGTTTTTCCACAGACTTGGGAATGTAATGGAAAAAGTTGGTGAGATATTTCTGTTCCTCGTGGGGTGTGCCCTTGAAAGTAAAACCAGCACATTGGAGGTCTTCTTCGCACAATTGGGTGGCTTCTGTAGGCGTGTACACTCCATGAAGTTCCGAGTATTCGAACTGCCCAGGTGGGACTTGACCAATGAAATATTTGGGCTTCTTCGTTTTCTTGGCTTTAGTTTTAGCTCCCAGTGTTAAGTTAAACACATGTATCAAGAATAGAAGAGCTAGAACTATGCGTTTGGACAACTTCATGCTGAATTGGTCGAAATGTTTGGAGAGAAAACTTTTGTACCAAGCATTTTTTGGTGTCTAAGCAATTAACCTCCCTCTTCTTTCCAAAGAATACCATGGTTTTTTAGAAAAAATATTATCATTCCTTATAGTCATTCGAACGAATTTTTTTATGCTCGTGCTTCATTTTCCTTTTTTTTACTGGGAATTTACAATGAACAATAAAAAGCCCCTTCAGGCGCCCCGGGCGAGGTTGTGTGTCATCGAATAGATTCTTACCGAGATGTTCTTGAGGACCTGTTCGTGTCAGGGACGCCAACCAGCATAAGCTAGTATTTTTAAGTAAATTATTTATGAAATGATGCCTCTTCATTTTCGTTATTATGTTGGAAATGGCACTAGTAAGGTATGTTGATGTACATACATAGTTGGGGGATTGTTTTTCATCATTTATCCCAACGCATGACTTTCATGCCAATGACATGACAAGAAACCTTTAACAAGTTGAGTCAATTTGTCAAAATACAAACCACCTCAAACATAGATGAAATCGCATGAAAAATATGCATGAAAATGTGATGTTATACTCTTTGCCAATCCCTTAAAAAATACCGGTAATTCCCTTAGTTCTGCGGCCAAGCCCCCAAGCCCCCATCCGTTTCTCAGTTTGAGCTTCTCTATTTTCATTATTGACCTCATTTCCTCTAACGAGTCATAAATAGCCCAACTGACTCGGCATTCAGGTCTTGAGAGACCCGATTGACCTGACTGACCTGATCCGGCTCCGACCAGACTCTGTCAGATCTTGGCCACCCTGACTGTGTTACAATCCGTCGTGTTTTGTCTGAACCAAAACAAACGCTTGTTCCAAGCATTTATCCTAAGATCAAGATTGACTTTCTTTGGAGGCAGGGATTGCGGGAAAACGGGTGAGTGAGTGAGTGAGTCCGACCATTTATTTATGCTTGTAAGAAATACACAATCTTTTGTAATTGCATGATCAAAGATGACTGAAGCGAATAGTAGCGCTCCACTCGATAAAAAGCAAACCCCCAAAGGTTTACCTAGAGTACCTGAATATCAAAAGGGGTCAGTGTAACTGAGCGGTCTTATAAGGGATATAATATCTTCTCCTCAGATGTTGTGGGTTCAAGCCTCAGTGTCGGAAGTAAGCCTTTGTAGTGTGCATTGTCACGGTCAGTTTGAGCATCCGTGAACCCTTCGTATTGTGCCGGAAAGGTGCGGATTGTGCTCGGGCTAGTGCGCAAGATGACAACGACAAAGACAGAGAGGGTTCAAGAGATCGATGATTTGCTCAGGCCCGATGAAAACGAGGAATCGCCCTTGCCCATGAGCGAAGGCGAACGCATCGAAATCCTCGAAGAATATCCATCCGATGACAACGGTGATGATGATGATGATGAAAACCTGAAAGGAGCACCCTCTGACGTAGAAGAAGCCTTGGAGTTCGAGACTAACGAGTTGGATCGATTCGAGGACGAAATCGACCCGGCCATTGGGTCTCGGGAAACCCGATCAGAGACACCCCCGACCTCAACTTTAAAAGCTGACGTGCCAGTGGGCGTTCCAGCTGCCACTATGACCGGGTCGAGTTCGTGCTCACCTTTCAAAGCAATGCTACCCCCCGGCAAGAATGGTCAAGCTTCCAGTTTCGATTTGAGACAGCAGTTGCGCTTGCGGCGTTTGGCCCAAGATTCACCTCAATGCCTCAAACCGCCCAAAAAGAAGTCCCCCAAGCGGTCCCAGCCCGCTCGAAGCCCCGTGATCCGGGTGGAAGCGACTCAACAGCCCGGACCCATGTTCAAAATCCCGGCCAGTGCGCCCACCACCAGGCCCAACCAGCCCATGGCGCCTTTCAGACCTAACACATACCCATCGCCGGTGGCATCGCCTGTCCATTCTATCGGTCAGGGTCAGGGTCATCCGGTCAATCCTTGTGGTATCGAATTTCAAGCCAAACCCACGGCACCGTTATCTCTTCACCACCCCGGCACGGCCTTCCAAGGCCCGTCCACTTACATTAGCGTGGATCCCATGGCCCCGCCCCGAGGAGAGTTAGAAATGGCCCCCACGCGGCCACCACCTGTCAAACCAAAATCCGATCTTCCTCAGCTAGAAGCTGAACCCGATCTTCCTCAAACTGCAGCTAAATCCGAAGAGGATGATGATATTGTGTTCGTGGAGGAATTCAATGGTGATGCGGTTCCCAAACAGGAGGTACCCGATATGAAACCCTATGATGCACCCCCTGAGGTGTTTTCCCGCCCGGGCTCCACGATTTTGCGCCCGCCCAGTGAAATCGAGATCGTCACGTTAAGCGATGACGACGAAGAGGAATTGAACTATGTCAGTGTTGATGAAGATATTCAAATCAAAATGGAGGACCACCACCACGCTCACCCTCATGTTCCTCCCTTGTACGAGAATGGGAGAGTAGAGGACGGTAAGTTCATTTTAGCCTGACATGACTCATTATTTGCTGAACGTTAACTTTTGTATGTTTTAAACTTTTCCAACAGTCGCCGATCACTTACCTCCATCTATGCCAGTGGAAACGACGAACACGCCCTTGAATCAACGTATAACCACGAACACGCTCAAGCGTCGGAAAGAGATCTCTGAAGCTGAGCCACCACCAGATCATACCGAATATCGTGGAAATATCAAACGTGCCAAGTTTCAAAAGCCTTTGCGAAACAAGGCCAAGATTATTCAAAGACTCAAGGCGCAAATTCCGGTTTTGAAGCGTGTGGTGGTCATGACCAATTTGCCTCCTTCCTGGGACGTTGACAGTTTCACTCAGAAAGCAACGGCCTACGGCAAAGTCACCTCTGTCAATTGCTCTTGGGCGGAGAATCGGGCGGTTATCGCCTTTGAATTGGAAAAGGACGCCCAGATGTGTTGCGATCGCTTCGATCAACGGGTAGTCAACGATGGGGAAGATAATGCCACCACGATTCATGCTTACCTGGACACGGACAAAGCTCATGGACTCTGGCTTGGTAGTGTTTGAAATCTTTGACACGCTCTGATTATACCTTTTGCTTTTTGTGGCACTAGTTGAACTTCTATGAAATAGATACGATGAACAAACGCTTGAAGATGGTTGTAGTTAGTTGTTTGACTAAGCCACCTGAATATCCCTACATCATTGAACAAACTATCAATAATCTTGCAATGTTTTTTGCTGAAACAAAGTTTGTTCAATGATTAGTAAAACTAGGGGCCGATCGAGAGACTATTAAAGGGGATAAATATGGATAAATGAAGGATTGATGTTGCATCATATTTCGAGTTGTCGCTAAGCCAACGGCCCACAACCACGCTAAGTTCAATGTTATTCCACTAACAAGGATTGGTAAGAATGAATAACTTATAACCAGGAGTTGATGAGCGTCGGGACCCAAAATTACTTTCCACTTTAAAAGCGAAAGGTCGGAATGCGTATGGGACGTATGCGATGATCCCACAACTCCTCGACCCTTTTTCTGCACTTCGCTTTATGGCTAGTTCGAGGCTTTTATACCGAGAAGACCCTTAGGAGATACATTTGGGCTCCATCCAACGTGTTGTGAGCTATGAGGAGAAAAATGATGAGCATAAATCAAATTAAATCTTTTAACCTAAAAGAGCCTCAATGTTTTACGTTCCTAGAAGCGAACGGGATCTTTTTCTTGATAGGAGACATTTTTAAATGGACTCTTCCATTAACTGTTATCAATTGGCGTTCATCCTTACGAGGATTGCAAACAATTTTCCATAATAATAAAGCTAAGCCAATGGATATTAGAAACATGCAAATTACAAGGGAGGGGAAAGTGCTTTGTTATGGCAGGCAACAGGCTTTTTTATACCCATTCATGAATTGTTCATTGCTCCTATAAAAGGAATTGGCAAGGTTTGTTGTGACTTCTGGTTGCTCAAACCGACCACAGCCTTTAAATTGTTTACTTCTATTCCATGGTGAACATGAATTTGATTTCAAGCACACGATGTTCGAACAAAAATGTCCTTCCTGAAATATGAATTTTCAACCATTATCGTTAACTTAATTAGGACCAACTCTGTAAGATTTATTCTCTTTGAAAGTGGCCTTGTTATGGCAATATTTTTAGTTTTACGTAAAGAAATTTGCCAGGAGCAACAAAACAAAGCTTAACATTTCAGTGTACTGGACGCACATAAACGCTAAAAGATGAATACCAAAGTAGATGAAATTGTCTTATTTCTCACCGTTGTGACAAGGTAGCTATTACATATACGAAACGCGAAAACTCCTTGTATGTTGTCTGAATCTAACTTCCAAACCACGATAAATCACGGGAAAAAGAACCACTCGACCAACAAATCATAAAAACGTAATGAATTTATTCTTTGATGATCATATTCTTTATTTATTGGACATGAACTTTTAACAATAACAATGGCCGCCCAGGAGCCAATGAATTATTGCGAATGTAAGTATCGACTTGGAGCTGAGTGAGGCCTTTGAAGGCCCACCAGAAGCTGAGGCCTCGGCCACGGCCGCTACCGCTTGCTTCTCGTGCTGCATAGCTGCAGGCTTCTCATCTGCAAAAAAGGATGGATAGAGCCACTGACAAAAAGCCGCACACTCCCAAAACTAGTAGGTATTGTAAAAATTCCTGACATTAATGAGCCCTTGGGCTAGCTTCGCTAATTTCTGTTTGGTAACAGGTTCAAAAGATGGCAAGTACGAGCAATGATTTCATCGCGAGTGTACTTTAAAACTATTACATCAAAGGCACATGGTCGATCACGAGATCTTGAGTTGGCGATTTAGAGACATTGTTGCCGTAAATCATGATTTAACGCGCAGCAGCATTAATCGATAATGAAAGGTCCTCTAGACTTTTAGACATAGGTACTGTACAACTTAAGATATTGTCGTGCTGACATCTAAAGGACGGTTTTCTCCCACATTTTTCAGAAATTCCCATGATGGCCAAGATTTTTTTTTCAAAGTCGTGGTTCATGTTCCCGTTAACAAAATAGGAAGAGGAATAAGTATCTATAAAATTGGTGGCAAAATGTGGTCTCTATTTTCGACTTCAGAGGCAGTGGTTTCTAATTCAGTAATAGGAAATACGTGCCCTACCTCTGGGAACACTGTGTGTTTTGTAGCATTGAAGGGCCATTCATTAAGGTTATCCGTCAAAATAGATAGATTCTTGGTACCTTTTCTTGACAGCATGTCCAAAAGAAAGCCTATCCGGGAGTACAGAATGGAAACCCTAGCTGTCCTGTTTTTATTGGACTTCGTGATGGTTCGATTTCCATCGATATCCATCTAATAAAAACTGGAACTCCGTTTTGTGTCTAGTACTGTTCTACCATACTGTTCGTATAGTCGTATACGTAGCTGAGAGGAGTTCCTTCAATCAAAAGCGTGTACCTTGTATGACGTGAAGACTGACAAATGCCCGCTCAAGGTTGGCGGGTCGACACGAGTAGATCCCGGAATGAGTGGGATCAGGGTGTTCAATGGTCAACGACGACACGGCCGCCCCATCGCCGATGATTCGCTTGGTCGTGATTGTGATGTTCCCGTCATCCGCCGAGAGCAGCCTTTTATCCTCTTTGTACCAAAACACATAGCTGGGCTCTTCCAGAACGTTTGAGATCAGGCACCGTAGACTCACCGAGGTCCCAGACTTCACATGGACCTCACGGTCGCCCAAGATCTTCACAGATGGTACTGAAACGAGTTATCATCAAGATTTATGGGCCTGCTCGAAAGTGAGCCATGGTTGGGTGCCATAGGGCACCTTCAAATACAGGGAGAGTACGTTTCCAGCTAAAATGATTGCCAATGATAAGAGGGAATATGATGCCCCTGACATGGACAATTGATGTACACTACTACTGCACTCGTGCGTCTATACCATATATCGGTAGGAAATATGCAATTGAAAGAACTCACCCACGACCTTCAGTGCATATGTCTGACTAATTTTAGGCACAGTGGACACCTGGCACTCAAATCGACCAGCATCCCGAGCCGAGACATATTTCAACTTGAGAGTCCAACTCCCATGGCGAGCCAGGATGAGCTCATAACGGTTCTCGTGGACAAATCGATCCCGACCAATGTACAAAATGTGAGAGTCCGTATTTCTCACCCAAGACACCTGTAAACAAAGTGGGCATGATGAGGCCTTGCCATGTTAGTCTATGAAACGAATCAAACTTTTTTTTTGTAATGGGAAGTTGCTCGGGAGTGCTACCTCCATGTATGTAGTCAAGGCCGCCAATTATGGTCGTCGAGATATAATTGAAAACTTCTCGGAACTTTTGCGTCCCCCTCTTTGTCATAAGGACGCCAAGCTCGGAAAAAGAAGGGCATAAAAATCACCTCTCAGACCTTGACTGTCCTAGTAGGGGGTTCCACAGAGACTCAAGGGAGGCGTTGGAAAAAAAGATGAAGAGGTTCAGCCCAAGGAGGCCGGAGGCATTATATATTTTCATTGACCACAAACAACCTGAAGTGAGGCGAAAGGAGGACGAGGCCGTTTTGTGGCCAAGAAAAATCGTCAAGTGCTTCTTGTTGGCGCGGTTAAGAATGACGCAGAATACCGAACGAAACAAGAGATTGAGAATCAACGGGGGAATCAGGGAAGAAGAAATATCAAATAAATTATTGTAACACCAGCTAAGAGGAGTACGAGTATACTACTTTTTCAATAACTGCAATTCATCAACGTTTCATGAGGAGTGCATCAGGTAAAAGGATTATGCTTGTTGCGGGTAAAAGCTGGGCAGTATCCTAACTTAATACCAATAATTTATTCCTTTTTCGAAAAAGCGATTGGAATCATAATAAATCTTAAAATGGTGTAATGATAAATATTCTTGACGTAAAAAAAAGATTCGCTCCTAATTGTTTTTTTCACCAAAGTGGCCTTCATTTTTCGTTTGTCTCTTAGCAACTGAAGGAAACTTGCAGCTTTTAGGGTCAATCTTTGCAGAAATTGCCGAATGCCGAAACATTAGAATGGTTAAGAATGAAACTGGACAACTTTTTTATAATGCATTCTGGATAACCCTTTTATCTTTTTGGAGAAATATGACCATGACGAGGCAACAGACTTGTCATGACCATTTAGATTTTTGGAAAAGGGACTGTAACGAGTAAACTCTTCTTATTTTTTGCAAGGAATATGTAATGGATTACTGACTTTGCCAAAAGAACGAGAACTGTAATTCGTTCCTTTTATTGAGTAAGAGCTAAAAAGATGGAAGATTCTCTTACTATATTTCACGAATCAGTCAACATTTTCTTCTCCTAACTTTTGGAAACGGATGTATTCTTTTCAACACAGTTTCTTCAAACTACTTGTAAAAACATATTTTAAAATTAGAGGGGCTTTATCATAGAAGTTATCTGATTAATTATTTGGTTTTATCAAAGATCATTTGCAAGCAATAATTCTAGACCAATTATTTGAAGTCTTTCCTTAAAACACTTGGCCTTTATCTAGTTAAACTGTACATAACCTAACCCCAAAAGAAACGTTTTCGTAAGGAATTCCTTAAATTTTCGTAGAGAAGTAAGCCATTTTGTAATGTTATGTGAGTTCAAGTTTAGTATTTTTTCACGTTGCTGGTGAAGGAGTATGCCCTAGATGAGACCTTAAATAACTTTACAATATTATGCTTCTCATATAGTATGTTAATGGAATAGGCCAACTCTAAGAAGGCTCCTGTTACAATACTGGGTCTTTGAATTGGAATCAAAACCTCGAAAAGTTTGGCCTTTTGAACTTAGAAAGACGCATTTGTTTTTTCGCTTCTTCTAGCCGATCGCAAGTAATAATTGATAACATACTGATTGTTTTTATGCACCATTTAAAATGCATAACGCAAATCACGAAGTCAACGACTTGAGCACCCGAAATCAGAGGACCAACCCTAACGAGGAGCTTTTTTAAGTAGGGTCTAGCCTGTTTTACGAGGAACTACAAACAAGAACATACGACGTGTTCCCCAATGAGAAGTGCATGCTCTCTGTTCCACTCTACGCTCCTTGCTTTGGTTTCCTACTTACGGTTTGATTCCCGAGATTGTGAACGATACAATGAAAGAAGGCGTGACTGCCCTCTTGGACGAGAACATCTGTTTGGGTTTTGGCAAAAAATGGTTGCCCATAAAAATTATATGGTGGTTGCTCGCGTTCCGTTTTTGCTCGAGGCGAGGAGGCTGCTTTTCTTTTGTTCCGCGGAAACAAGGGCGAATCTTGTCTGGACTGACGAAGACCACCTTCGAATCCCTGGCCAGCTATTGAATGCTCTTGCTCTTGCAATCGTTGATGTTGTTGTTGTTGTTGTTGTTGTTGTTGCTGCTGCTGCTGCTGCTGCTGCTGGTGCTGGTGCTGGAACGCTGTTGGTCGATGATCCTGAGGGTTATATCGAGGATGGACATGGTGATTCTGAGCCTCGAAACCGCCTGAAAATGGATAAAAGACTCTCATTTAGACATCCGGGCAAACTTAATGAGGCCTATGTGTTCGCCGCTCTCCGCCACTTCGTCCAGTCATCCGCCATTCGCTTAGTTTCCCTTAAGGCCGTTTGGGATGATCCCCCAAACTGGATCAATACGGATCGAGAGGTGTAAAAAAAGTTCTCGAACTCGCAAATAGGAAATATTGAGGGCGAAAGTGAACTTTCCGCAAACTAACGCCCCAAGATTTTTTATGACCCAAGGTGAAGGCAGACGGGTCCCCAGATCCCAAAGAAGAAAGTTTTGCCTGGGTTGAGGTTCGATTTTCTTGTGCTGCTCCATTTCGTTCGGGATGAAATGAGCGACGAACAACAGGAGCAATGAAAAGGAAAACAAATCCCCGGTTCCTCCAGCCAATCTGATGAGAAAATTTCCACTTCAGCACAACCCTGCATCCAAGATCGTAGATAAGTCAAAACCCTCTTCCAAGGCACTCATGGATCGATCATTTGATTCTTGAATCAGATATTTTTCGTTGTCATTGCCCAATATGTTTATCTAGTATATATTGCCGGGGCAAAAAAGAAATTAACCAACCAACCAACCAAGCGAAGGAAACCAATTAGAAACATCGAGTCATTAAGAGTGCTGTTCCTGTGTTTGAATTTGTTTGGGTTTTTCTTCTTCCTCTCGAGGAGTCTTTAATAAGGCCGCTGGCACTCTGCGCTTATTTTCTCTCTCTACCTCTAACTACTAATACGGATAGTATGCTCGTTGCACTCGTGTATGTAATGTCCGTCGTTTCTGTGGCATTGTTCCACTGACCAGCGATTAACCGAGTGTTGTGTATATGTAAGTAGGACGTGGACTTCATTAGCACTCAGGAAAGGCCTACTAATCCGAGAACTTACCCAGCTTCAGCTCTCACCGACTACTGTACAGTGGCGAGTTCAGTGGAGCCCCCGGCAACAAACCCCTATACCAACTATTGGACGCCCAAGAAATTGGCCTCAAGTGAAAACTTCCGGGTACCCTCTCAAAACACAGATGTGATCATAGGCTCTCTCATAGAATGCGTGATCGAGTGAATGCTCGATGAGTCACATCCAGTCTTGCTTGATCCATCGCTCCGGTTAGCATCCATCAAATCAAGACGCCTACTTAAACATTGGAGAGGGCGTTTGAGAATCTATGGATCTTTGGGTATGAAAACGGAGGCTCATTGAGACAAGTCGGAAATGGTTAGCGGAGAATGGGCCCAAAATTGATATATTCTACGCTGAGAATGAAAGAGAGAAAGAAGCACATCTGTGCAAAGAGGCAGAGTGGTGGTGATGGTGGGGCTCTGTACGGTGAAACTATCGGAATCAAGGCCGTGCAAGATTAGTTCGTTTCAGTTTCATTATGACAGGAGCAAGAACATGCAAATCTTGCCACTACTGAATCAAAAGGCCAAGAAAGTGAGTGTGCCAACCAATCCAATCCCTTCTAATGACTTCAAATTACTCCCCAAACGGTGTGGATCCATTTCGGTGGACTCTTTACCACGGATAAAGGTCACTTAATTAACCTGTCCTGGACGTCGAATTGGACCTTGAATGCTGGAAGTTAATGTCAAATTGGGCCTTTGTAAAACCACTAAGACCTCGATTAGAGCTCCTCTAGTGGTCTCCTCGGGGAGAGAGAGCAAGTTGTCCCTTATGTAAAATTGGATGAAACCCAAGCTTAAGCCAATTGTTGGGAAGGAAATGATTATGAAAGATCCTTAGGGAGAGTAGATAATCTGTGATGAAACATCCGGGAGTATCCCAACGAAAAACCGCTCTAGAGGAGTAAAGGTTGTGCAAGCAACTATGCCATGCACAATGACAAGGCCCTTTTGTTTCAATTTATATCGTCAGGGTGAATGAATTCTCATTTTGAGTGCATTTCGGTTCAAACCTAGATGCTCGGACTCAAGGTCAAGTCTACTGTACGTAAGCTGAAGGTTATCAAGCCCATGAACGTACCTCTCCATCCTGGGGGAGAAATGAACTCGGAGGGATTCACCTACGAAAAATCAATTAACGAATCTAATTGAAACTCTGCATCATCCCGAACGTGGGAAAAAAACACTGGTGTGAAAAAACGGAGAAGGTATTGTAGTACGTACATCCCAAACGAAAATGACTAGTATTGTTCACGCAAGAACCAAAGTCGGAATCCAGAAACGAAATCCCCTTGGTATTTTCTTTAGCCGTAATAGCTTGATCGTGATCTGTTCCAAGCCAATTGGAACCACTTCAGTGCACTCGTTTACCTACAGTACGTAGCTCCAGTTTGAGACTTTCAGCACAAATTGGAGAGCACTTTGTAGGCATTCATATTTAGGGGGAGGCTTCTTTCTGTCTGGGTTTATGGGCCCAGTCTCCTACCTTGCATTCCGAGGAGAGCAAAAAGCCTGAAGTTTATGGCAATCCAATGGAGAGTCGTCTGGCCAATTCGAAGCCACAGTAATATTCATGTACCTTGGAACAGGATCTTGCCGTATCATCCGTCCTTGGAATGAAAATGGAGTAGTTTATTAATCAGCCTCACCTACTTGCATTCGAATTAATCTTCAAGTTGGAAACCAATCATATGTTTGTTCAAAAGGGCGGCATTTTTGGGAAGGTCGTTATCAGACGAATTGGTTGGTGGGCGGGGCCTGTGGAAGCGTTGCAAATTGGAACCAAAGTCAAACACCGTCCACGTGCGGACAGGCCTATGAGCCATTATGTTGGTAAATATTTGGGTGTCACCTCAATAAGCATGGCACGGCTAGAGACTACCTGCTACAGTAGCAGGTTTGTCTTGTAATTATAGGGCAATTTGAGCGCCAAAAACCCGGCGTTAACGGGTTGAACTAGTCATAAACAATGGCTACTGGTAAATATGGCCTCGTTCGACGCTCAGTTTCCATCGAGCAGGCCTTTGAAGTGGATCCAATGAATATTTCAAGCAATTCCCCATACCCGACAAAGAGAACTTTAGAGTTGCTATTACATTTTAGTGCATTATCATAAGCGTCTCCAGATATGACGCGGCTCTTTGAACCGTTACACTGATCAACTTGCGAAAACTTTGTTCAACTTGACGTCACGTGAATTGAAAGGTCTTTGTGGCCAATCTATAAGAGTTGCTAGGACTGATTCAAAAACACAAGTATATATCAGAGCCAAAAAAAATCATCCTTACATTTTCTGGGACACGGATTTCCAATTGGCAAAGGTCACTGAATTATTCAGATGGGAACTTTGGGAGATTGAGAGCAGCAAATCTATATCGGTTTATCTTGGTTCCTTCTCAACACTGTTCTGAAAAAGAATGCCTTTTCTGGGATTTTTCCTTTCGCAACAATTTACATCGTAAAGAGATTATTTTCAAGCCTGCTGAAATGTCTCTTCCGAGGTTCACACATTAGTTGGAATGTTGTTGAACAGTTCTAATCCCAGAGTAATTGAATCAGTATTTTGTCAGTGGGACATCATGATGGGGGTTGGAGGTTTGAGGACTGAATGCAAATTACAAATGATCGGATTGAAAGGACGATTTGTATACCAAATTGCTCTACTTTGCATTCGCTCAACTGGCCATGAACATGACTGGTCATTTCCAGGAAATTTGGCTCACCAAGCCCAAATTTCGAAGGCTGATCGATTCCATAGAAATTTCTCATTCCCATTCAAAGTAGCACACAAAATATACGTATGCTTTCCAAGGACACGGTGGCTGAATCAACGATTAAAGGTTAAATCTACTTGGAAATTCTTTCTAGTAACAATAGAGACCAAAAGAATAAATCTGGCACTATCTCCAAACGAAATTTCTGGTAATTTTTTTTCTAGGCACTTCTTCTGCATCACAAAAATAATCTGCTTCCAATGAACCCCTGTAGCATTGTTTGGGGCTACTAATAATAAAAGAAATAGTATTTAAATTCTTAATGATATCTTACGTAAGCGTCATGGTCAGGATAAGGCCAAAAGTACCCTCGGGTTTTGAACAAGCTCCGTATTTTCTAAATTCAAAATCCTCAGAAAGGGTGATTTAAAACAGATGGTGGTGCTTCGTCGATTTCCACACCTTTCTTCCAATATTTGACCTTAAATACAGTTAGGCCTGAGGTGCCGCAGTAACTGGGAAAAGGAAAAATACTCGTTTAATAGCGACCGTTGATACTTGTCTTGCTCCTCGTGCAAAGATAAATGACATCGTACTTTCCAAACACTTTTTTTTCCTCCATTTCTCACCCGAATATGAAAATGATCCCACAAGACACACACATTCACGGCGGAATATCCTCCAACTCATAATGATGTACGAAAGCCGGGTTCCAAGCCTTCACAATTCCCTTGAACGAGTAAAACAAAGAGTGGCATACGGGTTCATTCTCAGAACAAACAAAAAGCATTCCTTCAAAGTAAAAGTTCTGGTTTTCCTGGTACAAGCATTGTTGTGTGTAGAAACTCTGACCTTTGGAATAACAAAGCACATCGACCAAAGATAATGTATACGAAGGTATCTTGGTAAAATAGGTCGCGCTCAAGGCCGAATCATGACAATACTCAAGGTCACATGGAAAATCTCTACAATGCACTTGTCTGACATGCAATTCCACAATTACCTTAGAGATACCACCCGAGAAGGGATCAGACACTCTACATAGAAATGATCGCAGCTTTTCCTCTGACGTAGTTTTAAATGGAAGCCATCAGACAGAGAGGCAGACATGCGTTTGGCAGAACCCAACTCAACCCTATTGACAAGTTTCGAAATTATGATCACCACGCCTCCTTGGCCCAGTAGGGGGCTCGAGGAAAGGCCTTTGAGGGCAAATTGGTACAACGCCCATGTAATTACTTCCAGAACTTGCTGCCAAAGTGTCACAGGCTCTCAATGACCGTCCCCATATGTCAATGTCGGGTCTCAATTTGAAGCTAAAAACCGAGGCTGATCAACGTGACTCCTATGTACGTAGTACATCAATCGCAAGTCGAATTCATTGTACGTACACCATATACGACAGAATTTGAGTCATTAACCCATACGTCATCAGTGGAAAAGCACTACCATTAGCAGTGGTTTATTGCCTCGACCATTTTCAGTTGAAAAGTGACATGGGCTCATTCACCATTCCAGAACATGAGTTAAATACAAGCGCTCTTTTCGAGTCAGAGCTGTATCCCCAGAAATCAAGGCTCTTTCGATCCCATAAAATCCCAAATATTTCAGTTTATCAAACTTCGGCGACTTTCAAACACATCCGTTTCTAAAGCTCAGATCATCGGATTTTGCATGCGTTCAGTACTTGTTCCATCTCAGTTCCAACTCTTCTTCACCTTCCTAAACACTCATGTACCCAACTTCAAAGGCCGAGTTCTATGCAGAGTCCATCGTCTTTAGGTGTGCCATAATACCTTAGAAGCTGATTTACGTACGTGATCGTGAGTGCGTACACCCTAGTTTGGTACCTTTTCCATGGCAGATTTTAAAAAGCCTTTCCAGAATGATTAAAAAACTTACAAGGTGAGGTCCTCCGGGTTGTGAATGATAGAGGCGGAACTCCAAAAGTGGATGTTCAACCCACGTGAAGCTCACAATATATACGTGTAGGCCACTCAAGTAAAGAGACTGAGTGAATGGAACTCTCGCCAACGAAGGCCAGGCTATTTGAGATCAGAGGGATCAAGAAGGCGAGGAGATTGATTTCAAATGCAGCGAGCCGAAAGTGCATAAGGCAATGAGACAGGAGCGATCGTTGGCAGCTAGATCAGAAATCAGTTTCGGAAGGGATCTCCGTTCCAAGTTATTATCGCAAGCCAGGGCATAATGGGGGCTTGGAGTGAAAAGTGAAAAGTTAGGGAAAATGCAAACCTGTCTAGATTTGAGCGTGGTCCAAAATGCAATGTATGACCTTCCTTTGATCCTTTGAAAATTTGAAACATGAGACTGACACTTCGTTGCTCTGAGGCTACAGTCATAGGCACTGTACACGTGGGGATGGCCAATGGCCAGGGCAGGCCAGGGGATCTGGTAATTGTTTGTTGGATGTGGTTGTTGCCAAGTCATTGAGAGGGTGGACTCTGTTTCGGAACCATCTGGAACATCATCACTCATAAATGGACTTGTTCTCAAGGGCCCGACCAACCGAGCCACGGGCGTTATTACATCATGCGTCGGGTCCGTCGTTGCCGGAAGGTCGTGAGACATTCGTCGAATCAGCCATGCGTTTGGAAGGATAAGTGTGCTAAAGAGCCTTGGACGAACGGGTCCAACTTTCGTTTTGGGAGGATCGAGTTCATCGATTTCAGGACCAGGCACGGCGGAAAAAAACTCTATAAACCTTCATTTTTATGGGAGATCGTGTATTGCGAGGGACCAATAGATCTCGCCCTCTCCAGTGATTCCATTTCAGGGTTCTAGAGCGTGTTTATTTTCACCTTAGTTGACTAGAACCCAAGAGAGGGGTGGATTTGATAGTTCATATCGAACTGAGTCTAGCAAACTCTCATTATCGGCGTAATTCGAACTTATCTTGTTCAAACTTTGACGGCACAATTTGATCGATATCTTGAATGCAACTATTTCCGCAACCCTGTCGTCGAAAATGGCAATATTTTAAAGAGATTTCCATTTAAGATCAGAACTTGAGACCCCTCGATACAGACTTTTGCCTTTGCATTTCACAAAATTGGACCAGGGATGACATAAATGGGATAAAGTATAACGGACCACAGGGCCAGATGTTGCTTGTCAGCTTCGTTTGTGCCATGAAATCATTTATGTCCAGTTTCACGACTTTCGATGAAAATTGACGAGCCGTGTAGTAGAGAGAAAGGGCCCTAACTTTTCAGGGCTCAATTTTTTGTGGATGAGGTACACAAATAACCTGGGGTCCACTTTTTTTTTTGCTACGGTGAAAGTTTTAATGGTGATCACGGGTGAATCGGAAGTGCATTGTTGATGTATATTGTGATAAGTCGTGACAAAAAGTTGGGAAAAGTACTTTTTCGAACTTGATCCAAGAACAACACGGCCCAGCAATCTCAAGATCACTGAGTTTGACATGCTTTTAAGGTTTCAATCCGATCACTGACCGCGAAGCCTCTAGTTGTCTTTAGAAATGAGTGTTACATTGCGTAATCGCCTGAAAAGCTATGAACCATCTTCCTTTTGGAGCAAAAATTCATTTGACCTCAAGCAACTCAAATAAAGACTACTCGGACTCCTCTTTGGAGAGCTCCCTAAAGCAGGAAAAAACGCCCACAAGTCCCTGGTTCCTGGTAGACCAGCTCATAACTCTCTTTGCAATGAACCTTCTTCGGACAGCGAAATGTGTGTCAAAATCTCTTTCTGGAAGGAGTTAACTGGACTTGGTTGGTCGGTTAAGACGGGGAAGTGGAGGTCCATTGACCTAATTTGGACCAGAACTCAAGCAGCCCTTAATCGATGAGGCTATGGCAGGTCTTAATGGGGCCCAAAACAGTCGTGACACGCTTTCTTGCTTCAACAACTTCCTTCACAGTGTACCTATAGGCTTCTGCCCGGCCTTCACTCCCCAAAAAATCCTCCTAAGCCGGCAACTTTTCTCTCGTGTCTGCACTTTGTGATCTTTATCAAACTCCAGTCACCTTCCTAATGAAGACAGATTGATGCGTGGCGGTGAAGGCGGGAAATTTGAAAATCCCCAGGATGTCCAAGATGCCACTTGATTTTGAGACGAACATCTGTTTCCAAGAATTTTTACCAGGAGGCTCCTTTTATTAATCGCGTTGACGTAATGCTTTATCTCGAGCTTTGGGAAAATACACAACGCAATCATTCGTGAGAAATACTTCCATAAAGTACTTGAAAATCAAGTTCAAATCGCTTGATATGAAACACCGTAGTGTGCTAAATTGGGATGATACATTGGTTACTCAGAACTTTTTGAGAACACTGTAAGAGAAAATAACTTTAAGTTGCGAAGTACTGACTCGAGCCGAATGTTTGTTTGCCTTTCATCTAATTTGTTTTTGGATTTCTTCTTTTTGCCATCCTATCTTTCAGTTTATCCTTTTTAGCAAGCGAAACGCCAATCTGCGCTTACTACGTTTAAGGATGTCTCAACGGAATTTCTTGCTGCGTTTCATTCGAAACTTTGTCTCATTGGAACATTTTGAGCAGAACTTTAAATACAATTTATGTTAAGATTTCCCTTGCCTCCATTGACGAGAGCGAGAAAGATTTTTCCCAAATATCAGCAGCGCCGTACGTATTTCTCCAACCACGCCGACTGCCATGATTGTCCTTGGGACAACGATCCAGGCCGGAGAAATAAATCTTTGAAACTTTGAGTTTGAGCAGCAGAGTCATGGCTCACGTAGGATACTTAAATTTACTTTTATTTCATTCAGGTATTGCCAGCGTATGGAAAAGCTGGTCTGTAACTTTATGAGATCGCCATAATGAGTTCCCAAACGAGTTCTCTTATCTTTTTTGCTGATTGCAGGCCTTTGGAGAAGGATTTAGAGCCCACATGGCGCCAATGAATGGCTTATGAAAAGCATTCACAAATTTCCTAGGCCCAATAAAGCCAGGTTTAACGGCTTAAAAAGCGAACACATTCTCTAGTAATGAAGTGTGTTCCACCCCCAAAAAAGGTTTGGTTCCAGTTTGCTCTAAACATCTTCCCCTTTTCCTTTTGCGTAGCTTAGCGTCAATTATTGATGGTCAGACTAAAGCACCGTACCATCATTCGCGGTAGTTGGTTGGAAATTGCGAGCTTAAAGGGTAGCCATAAGTGCCCATAAAAACCTTCACGTGTACAGTTTGCTTCAATGAAAACTTCCATGACATTCCAAAGTGACGTGAGAATTTCAATTCCTCGAAACTTCGTCCATATGTGTCTAAGATCTTTTAGCCCCCCTCCCTCTTCTCACACCCAATACCATTTCCAACGAGAGCAGTACGGGATTGATTTGAGAGTGAATGTGGTCCATAAGTGATCCAGGCTTGAATAAAACATGTTCCCATAAAAGCTTTATCACGAAAGTTTTGGCATCGGTATCCATAGAGTTGAATCGAGACGTGGAAAGCGTTGTTGAGAGGGTATTGGAGGACATTCCCCTCGTGGAATAATAGCACGACACGGGAACACGTGGAACGTGGAACGAGGAAAGAGTTCAGTACACAATCTAACAATTTCCCAACAGCCATAAAGAGGAGGTTTTGGCCTCATTACACTCAATAACCTATGGGATTGAAGCTCGAGGTCGAGCAGCAATGAGGCCATTACAATAAAGGACGCATCAACATGCATGAATTGGACACCGACAGGAAAAGGGCTGCCTGCCTGTCGAAGTCGAACCCACTAAACCATTTTAAAGTTTGATCTCTCTTTCAAAGTGTCTTAAAGAGGGGTCTGATAAAAGCGATCCTATTTGATCGAAAGCATCTCTCTGATGGGTCATGCGATGGGTGCTTAAGGAAAAAAACTTGCCCCCTCCCACTCAAGCTCCTCATATCCAATGCTTTACTCCAGACTTTTTAACCCCTTTGAGAGGGCACAAAGAAAAGAGGAACACTTCTTAACCCTCTTTCAACTTTTTCTTTAAAATTCGCCCTCTTTTTCCTCGTCTTTTGCTTATTCGATTAGCTTCCTCACCCCGAACTTCCGCACTCTCGTGCAACGTCGTCATAATGCCATGCAATGGAAAATGGAAAATTAAATCCGTTTTAGGAGGGAGACGAACTTACCAAAGGATCTTGAACTGCGAGCAGTTATTCAGATCCGAAGTTCCTTGAATTCTAAGCACGAAAGGAAGCCCATTCATCCTTTAGGGTGGAAAATGGTCGTGGTATGCTGGCAAAAAGTTCCCTCGCGATATGATTGCACCTGACAAGAACATGGACCACAAACTTCGTCACACGGGAATCTTCATTCCTTAAATACATGTGGAATACAGCTCAACAGCAAGCCGTTAGTTACGGTCACCATATGTCTAAGAATCGGCAAATGCGCACAAGTCTGAAATGTTCGACTTTTTCTATAGGAAAAACTCTGTAAAGTTGCATTCTGCATCCAGACCTCGACTCGACATTGTTGAACTTTTCCCGAGGTCGTTTCAACCTTGCAAGCAGACATGAGCTCATTTTCTAATTGGAAACCGAGTTCACTTTCACGCGCAAGAGAACATCCCATGAGGACATGAAGATCCTAATGAAAAATGACCAGTATTTTGAGCTAAAAAATGACTCTACAACAGTACTGGATATCATCCAGTTACATCATGCTGTTCCCAAGACCCCTCCCAAGTCAATGACACGTGGCCCAAAACGCCTCTCAGAATTTGCTAATTATACTCTAGGTTTGCCGCACACATATATTCCACCCTGATATTCGACAATGACGAACTACCGAAACTTTTCTGATTTTATCCCACCCTAGTACTCTCTATTTCCGCCCCTTGGCCCCTGATTGAACCGTTGGTCCCTTTTTTAAGGGGATGGATATTGCATGTAACATCACAAGCACCCTTGTGATAAAGTATTCCCCATCGGGAAGGGAGGTTTTACTGCATGAGAAACGAATTACTTCTTTATCATGTTTTCACTGAGTCCGTGGTCTGGAGAATGGGCATCAGGATTGTGCATTTACATGAAATGGAACAAGTACTCAGGAAATCTAGAATTTTCGTGTTGGAAAACTTTTTCCCAACTCAAAAATTTCTGAGAAGATATTTGCTCTCGTTCTACCCCTTTTTTATGACGTACCAAGTAAACTACGCCTACTTTAAAAACGATTCCTGGCGAGTTCCGTTGCAGTTGTTCGAGAAAGAACCAGCCTGGAATTATCTCTGTCGCATGGGGAATAGTCCCTGTGGAATGTTTGCAGTGGATGTTGCCATTCATCAGTAAGCAAGGAGGGACATCTGAATTGTTAAAAAGCCAGCTATGCAAATGGGCCAAGTTTGATAGGAGGAGGACGAAGAACGGCTAGAAAAAAGCATACCCGAAGAACGATATTGTCAGGCAACTTGAGCGATACGGAAAGATTCCATTCTTGTTCCAGCATTGCTCTCGCAAGTGGATATCACTTCAGCTGATAGCGAGGAGCCAACACGGCATTGGAGCTGGATGGAGCGAAAGTCTCCAGGGAACTTTGGGTTTGACCCACTTTTCATGCTTCAAGCCATCTGGCACCTGAATCAGCTCCTCAGAACCACCTCCGGCATGAGTATTTGCACTCCTCTTGGATTGGAAGACCAATCCAAGATGAAAGAAACGTCACATGATAAGGATGGCAAGAGCCGCTCCGAATGAAACGGAGCTGCACCTGAAATCGAGGTTACTTTAGTCGCGGAGGAATTAAAATCGAGGTCTTGTCCGCTCCCCACCATTCTTACGACTCTATTACATTGTCTTTCCGGGGATATGTATTGCCCTAAAAACGAGTTTATGAAGCGGATATGTGTCCGCGTTGAAGTGCACTTATTGTAGCACCCTCCGAAAGTACTCGTTGTTGGTCTACGAACGTACAGTACATACAAGACTTTTTCCACATTTTCATTGCATGATAAGGGATCATTGTGAAACATGGGAAACGCTTGCTTGGAGTGGCACAATGCCAGCCGAGAGAACATAACGACTACATTTTAGTCCTTCATGCTCGTAACAACCAAAAAAAGCCGTTACAAGAGAGTTATCTGGGTAGTCGCCATGGTACGTGTAATTGCACAAGTCCTCAGTTTTGCACGGTTAAGTAAACTTAAAGTTAGCGTACACGGTATATGAAAGTCTAATTCGCTTTTTCGCTCTAATTATCTCCAATTTCTTAAGTGCCCTTCTCTTGTTTCGTCATTTTCTGCAATTTCCGTCTTAATTGTGTTCAAACTACCAATGAGGGAAAGTGTCACATCGACAGATATGAACGTTGGACATCCGTGGGATTTCGAGGCTAAAACACTGCGCCATGTTTGGGATCCAAGGGCGTGGAATGAATTCGCTATCACTGATGTGACGCCATAAAGCACCTTTAGAGAATAGAGGCAAAAGGGGAACCAGATGAAAACCTCCAGGCTCGAAATTAGCCATCCCCTGGAAATGGCAGTTTGGCCTTTTTTCCATCATCAAAAAGTGAAATAACCTGAGCGAGCATATTCGAGATACGTTCCAGTGCCCTGAGAATTCATTTAGTCTTTGGAGTCGAGTCGAGAACCTTGAAAGGATAATCCAAATTGAAACACTCGACTAGGCCCATCTGTAAAATGAGTTTGACCGTCAATTGGAATGGTAACACAAAAAGGGGGTCGTTTCGTTTCAACTGGTAAACATTTATGGAACCATTTGTTCCTCGACTTGGACCGTAGAGTTGTCCAAAATCATGACTTATGTAGTTAGAGAAATGAGATGCACGGGACATTCTTTTTTGCGGACCATTTGCTGGAACTTTCTGACATCGAGCACCATTGCAAACTAGTAGTGCAATCCCGCAAAACCGTACACGGCCAAAACTGTGTTTGAGACATTACAGCATGATCATAAAGTTCCTATCTAAGAAAAACCGAAGTCATTAAGAGCTGGAATCATGTTGCTTTATAGCAATCATGATTTTATGACGGTGTTTGAAAAAGGGCGACCTAATCCATAACACTGGCATTCTGAAAATTATATCATTGACATTACACTCCAGGGACGCCCACGTCAGTCTTCCTTCTCCTGATGCTAAAAAAATGTTTTGTTTGACGTATTGTTCGGTGCTTTTGTTGGTGTTATGTAGCACAATTTCTAGCATTGAATAAAAAGTTTCGGCGAAGATGAAATGGTCCGCTATTTCCATGTCAACCACAAACGGGCATGACTATGTCAATATGCTTCGTCACTGTCTGAAATAAACGTACGGTTGTTCCGGAGACTCGCCCACGTCTTTGGCGATGCCAATCTTGACTTTTTAGTTAAATGCAAGCACTATCATTTGAAAGGCAAAATGGCGTGCACCTCGAAGGAGCAAGGACTTCAAAGTCACAGTGTCGGTGGAAGTTGGCTTTTATTTGGCAAGCATGTATGATGTATTTTTGAGAGACTTCCTTTGACTTCCAATCCATAGCATTGAAAAAAAGGCCTGTCTTGAGGTCAATTGCAAACAAACTTTAGACTTTAGTCAATGAGGATATCAGTTACTTCATCCAATCTAAACTTTTTGGACACGTCGTTCGAAAGCTCGTTACTTACTTTGGCCCTAACTGGCCACATTCGATTATGGATCGCCTAAATTCGATTCATGTCAAGAGCAATTGCATTAACAATTGAATGTAGGCATTGAGTAGAAGATCATCCGTGGGACAGTCCCAATTCTTCAATCAATTGTTCCCTAAAATCACGTGTTAATTTCTGAGGAAATGTTGGGTCTAGGAAATTGAACCCTATTTTTAACGTTGATGTGGCCAGCCTTCGATAAACAAGGCGGTTTTTTTTGACTGAACCTCAGGAATTGTGATTTGTCCAAACACTACAACAACAACAACCGTAATTGAAGGTTTGATTCGCCGCATAAAGACCAAAAGGTTAGGGTCACGGTGGTGTCTTCTTTGGTCCAATTGAGGACCTTCAACTAATCCAATAGATCTCATCCCCATGATCCCACTCAATAACCATTGCCGTTGTCACGGTTTAACGGCTCGCCTCCTAAGGTCGGATCCAATCGGTTTAATGCTCGAGAAACTGCTAATTAACTTCGTCGCGTCACAAATGAGGAGCCATCCATCACTGACAACCCTAAGGGCTCATGACTCAAAGGTTTGGACTTCTTGGCAGCTTCGATGGTCCTGGTACTTGAACATAGTCATCTGATGGATTTACGTTCCCGAAAATTTCCAACACCTCCAACAAGTGCCAACTTGTTCTAATGGATCAAGAGCTGAACGCCTTCAAATAGTTTGTGACGAAGTAGTCCATGAAAAGAGTCAAATGTCATTGCTTTTATGGCCTGAAACACAATGTCATGGTTGGGGATCCTAAGGAAGCCTCATTCACGGTGTTGAAGGCGCTGAGTGTTGGTTGCTCTGTTGCAAGAGTATGCAGGCACAAGAAATCGGATTCCAAAGTAAAGAGCCCACCTATTTCAACCATGACAATGAAAACAATCCGTATTTACAGTACTCATGCAGGGAAAGACCTTCAATGGATTGGCCTCACAGGAGGTATTTATGTACACCACAGCGAGAAGCGTTGATTTAGAAACGGGTAGTGATTGATCAACTTGGCTTGGAGTGTGTGTTTTGGGCAGGATTTGGCAATAACTAATGACGTGGGCTCGTGGGAGGGGTTTGTGGTCGTCCAAGGTGGCCATCGCTCCTATTCAAGGTTTCAACCCAATCATGAAGGGCATTTTCTCCAAAATGTGCCATTTATCCAAGGAACTAACCTAATTCAGGTTACAATGTTCTCTAGTTTGGTGGAGCCCTCCCTTGCTGTAATCCGACGCTGGAAGTGCATTCTGTGCCTGGTCGGGGCAATGTAGAAACGGTTCTCTAGCGACTTTGATGATGCTTTTCGGGAGAATAGGTGAGTTAACTTCGTCCCATGTGAACCTTCAGCACTTTTATGGCAGCTTAACGAACCAACTAAGATATCTTTTGGCATGCATGTAGAGAGGCGCGGTGGAAATGCATAAAATGTCGTTTAATTGCCAAGAATTTAATGTATGCAAATATGCACCCGGCCGTTTTAATCACACACAACTCAAGGACGTTTCCACTTAATAACCACCTGTTAGTGGAACTACCATTCATTAGGATCCAAACTTGAGTGGAACACAATCAAAACCAGAAGTCCCCCTCAACTCGGGTGATACTTTTCAAAATAAGGAAGTTGGACGGAATTCGGGAAGAAAAATGTGCCAGAGCGCTCCGTCTAAATCCTAATGTAAGAGTCTAAATGGCATCTGCAGTGCTTTAAATGGCAGCATCTTGGTTGGGCCCCTGGATCATTGAAACATGTTCTCCAAGCAACCTTCAACATTATTTTAAGCCAATGCCAAGACACCATGCCACGAGCGTTTCCAGTTATCATCTCAGACAGATAAACAAGTTGATGCACAGATGCCCTTCACTTTAAACCCGCCCAAAGATTAAAATGGAAAAAATGTGGAAATCTATTTATAGGGATACGGTAATAATCTTGATCGTGCCTTAGAAACCCTGACAGTCTAACAATTGAGACATCGTTAGCGAGTTCCAGTTTACCTCAGTACATGTACTTCTGCAACGTCATGGTACACCAGCTTAATAATTGGTTCGGTGTATTTTGATATTGCACCATTTGTAAGTCAAATGTAAGGCTATTTCCAACATGAGCATTGAGCATGAATCTCCACCTTTGTTGTAAATGTGCTTGTACTTATCGTTGTTCTTTCTAGCGGGTCCAGGTGACTTTACCAGGGACTTGACAAATCGTCGTGACGTGCAAAAAGCCATTTCCAAGTGTGGACCACTTTTTTATCCGATATTCCTTCTGTTATTCTATTTTGAAGGTACGTAGCTTCTATTGTTTGGTTGATGAACAGAATTAGTTTCGAGGCTATTGCTGCTGGATTTAGCCATCTCCCAAGTTCAAGAGGACATCCCTCTCAGGCGATTCCCTTTGGAAAGAGGTAAAAAAAATCTAATAGATACTTATCGTATGGTAAATAAGTTTGCCCCCTTATTTCAGGACCAGGGACAGGGGGAAATGGGGCCAAAGTCGAGCTCGCAATTTCAGATTGGAGCCCCAACATGCAAATAATTAATCATTTTAGCCAAGTCATTTCCCTCTTTACCTTCCTCTTCATTTGAAGGTCTATATGAAGCAGGCCTCGAGGGTGATTTGGCCTTGTTAGCCTCTCTAGGAAGCCAAGGACCCTAGAAGTGCTCCAAGTAAGAAGAGAGTATGTGAGGAATTTGAACACGTTGTAATTCCCTCTACATTTGAGTAATTGCTTCACAATCCAGAAACAACATTGGGAGCGTGTTCCAATTCCCCACAAGAGGTTGGTTGGGCCTGTCGCTCTGATAGCGCTAACAATTGTGTTTTTTCCTACGGTTACCAGCCACATACAAATCTGGTATTAAAACTCCCATAATTGTCTGGCAATTGGCTTGACTTTGTATTATACGAAAGCATGCCTGCATTTCTCAACAAAATAACTACAATTATCTTTCCATTGCATTCCTGGCGAGCCACAAACTAATGCCAGTCGCAGAAAACCAAGATAATTCCATTCACCCTGTCCATTGGAAGTAAGTAAACCTTTGCTTCAGGACCTTCCACCATCATAAATTACATGGTAGAGGTAAGAAAGGAAGTCTTTGATTGCTAACCCATTCTCCATTCCCCCCCTCAAAAAGGGTGCGCTTTGATTTAGCACAATAACGAGATTTGTTTGGCAAGCCCTACCATTGGAATATTGGACCGCCCAACAAGGATTAAATTACCGAAAAGGGTTGGTTGATTTGCAGCGTTGGCGGTAAGAACCGCATGACCCGCTTACCAAATGCCCGTTTCTACCCCCCCATTCACTCCTTGTACGATGCACGCACGGGCTAATTGACACAAGTGTAAATTATAGTCTCAATACACACACCATGGGTCGAGAAAGTAGAAAAGTGTGTCACCATTTCTCTGGGCCTCTCCCCCCCCTTTACTCATCAATTAAGGCTAAATACCAGTTAAGTTGATGGGGCACAGTACATACACAATGGAGAGAGAGAGAGGAGTCACATGCTTTGAGAGCGGCTGCGGAATGAGTTTGGTAACATTGATCGAATGGACCTTTCAAGAGGTTTTCCTAACTCATAGCTCCCTTGGATCCCTGAGGAATGAAATGCGTGGCAAATCTGTAAACTCATTTGAAAAATGCGTCATGCCCAACCTGTCAGAATCAAACGTGAGCGGGCCTAAAATGCCTTGGGAGATTGACCTCCGTTGTAGGTCGGTTCCCAAAAAGAGGCCTCAGATTTAGCGGGATTTCAGATGCAGATCCCTCTTTTGAAAGGCTGGAAAACTTTTGAGCCAGCTGCCAATCATTTCATTACTAGGAATCTCGAAAATGGGAAAGATGAAATATTGGTTCTTGGAATTAGCATATTCGTCCATCCCAATGGAACACGGGGAAACGTTCTCGGTCTTCAAACTCGATTGGTCAACATGTCCTCCTTTCCTCGAGATAATGTCATACTTTCCTTCTAGAGCAAGTCCTTTATCAAGCGGGAAATGACATGCCTGGCATGACAGAATTGGTATCAAAAGCATTTGCAAGTCATGATAACCCACGGGACAAAGGGTAGATACGACTAGTTGTTGGTCCAGTTCGTTGAGGTCAGACCGATTCCCAATGGTTTGGTTAGGACAGAGAACCCGATTTGATACTTCCTCGATGATGCAATAATGAGTTATGCTGATCACTTCAGCCTGTTATCTTTTCATCTGTTCTAACAAAACAATGAGAACAGAAGAGGCGTGGATAGTTGTGTAAGTCGAATCTTGGCCTTTTTCCGATCTTTACTCTCCTCTCTGCGGCTGACTCACCAGGGAATCATCTTCTGAAAACAAGTTCCCTATTGTCTTTGAAAAGTTTCTGTGCAAACAAAGGGACCGGATTATCATAGACCATCGCCCTCTAGACCCAAAGGATAAACCACCAACCAATTTGGGGGAAGCTTTCTAATACCTCCGCACTAATTCCAACTTGCTTACTTTTGTGGCGTATGAATGCGTTCATCTCAGCTCAATAGATGACCCACTTTCTTCCAGACCATTCCGTTTTTAGACGTACAATTAGGATTATCAAAACGTATTTGCGGGCATGAATTACATTACCTTTTCCATGGACGCACTGGAACACGGATCATGGATCACTTACTCATCGTCTACTCTCGATTGATCTGGAATCCCTTGGGAGTGTTCCCTCTTCAAAATTGACAACATGATTTCTTTCCCACCTCCGTAATCCCTCAATTCAATTGGGACCACCGCTCGGAGGTGCCACGAACAAGATGGTGCGTTCTTTTCCATTCTACCACAAGTAAAACAACACAACGCGATCCCAGGGTCCAAATTTCCAATGTTGGTCACTTGTCAGAGAAAATCCCCCATTGATACTGGATAAAGGAAAAAGTTCCTCAAGCTCGACTTTACTTCTCATGTTGCCTCCCCTCATCATTGTCCCTCGATTCAATTTCAGCTGGTCTGGCCATTTTCCAAGAAAAAGCGGGATTTGTTCCCAAAAATGACTCGCCATCAGAAATAACAACACTAATTTAACAGAAGTACCATGTGCCTGATCGTGAGATAATAGTGCATTGGTAAGCAACAATTGTACGGTAAACGCGGAGCAAGTGAGTAGTGATTACTAAATAGCTGAAATACAGCCATTATTGGGCTTGGCATTCAATTGCAGTCCTCTGAACAGGCTTGAATCATTTCAAATCCTGAAATGTTCTGCCATTTTGGCAATTTATAAACCGTTTCTTGGTAAAACGATTTCTGTTCCTAACGCGTCCTCGTACTTGTAGAAATCCAACATCTGGAAACACATGTCAAGTATAATTTGCTTTGAGGGGAACGGTGCTTACCGCAAGATTTAACTGTTCGGGACCCTTTTGTCGTCTTTCAAGGTACAAGCCATATATCTATAATGTAAACAAGGATAAGATAGGGGACCACTTTTCTTTTCAAAGCACCCTAGTCTCCCCACATTCACGAGATTTTTCCTGACTCTTTGGACGCCAAGTCTTGTCGGTAGTAAATTTCCCGTACCTATCTCCGTAAGTCATTTTCCCCCTGTGAGCCTCCCACAGATAGGCCCTACTGTACGTACTGTATATAGTATGTACGTAATACGTTCGTACAGCAGCATGCCAGATTTGAGGGGAGGAAGGGAATAAGAATACCTTCTATACGATATCATTTTGAAGGGACCCACTATAGAGGACACCAGAGGAAGTGGAACACTCTTTCTTTGCTTGTCTCATATCTTCGGCGGGAGATCCCCCCAAAAATCCCTTGGAGACACTTATTTAAGCTAAGAAGACCAAGACGTCCCTCAAGCGAGGCCGAATAAACATGATTGGCTGAGTAGTACATGGTAATATCAATCATGAGGTCGAGGACAGAATTAAGGCTACGAATTCCGAGTCTTATTATATCCATTACGAAGTATCTCTTAATTGTGCACGAACTTCCGGTACTGTGGCCCAGTTTGGAAGAACCCTGCTGAAGGGTTAAAAGAAGAGAGCATTAGCGTCCTGGTCTATTCAGCTCTTACTTAGTGCAATCCACTGACTGAGCTCGTGAATTATGCAACAGACAAGAAATTTGCACATTTCAACCGGGTGGCCATCGATCTGCATAGGAATGAAGAGATAGATGAGGAAACACAAAATGGTCTGGCATGAGCCAAATTGCAATTGTAAGGAATCGACAATTGTCTCTTGACATGCAACATCAAGATCTACAGCTTGTTTGCGGCCTTGTTTGTTTCCAAATGTCACCATGGAGAAGTTTATTCTTGGAATTTGGGTGTGAATACAAGTTTACGTTTCCATATCTTTGTGGCTCAGCGGCAGGTTCATACTCGGAATAACAAGGCAAATCTCGACCAAGGGCACAACTGCACTGTTCCCAGTGAAGAGGCCCCAGGGTCGATGGTGAAAAGGAGACCCAAATTCTTCACAGCGGAGTTGACGCGAACCACATAATTTGTAGGTGAAGGTTTCTCAATTAACCGCGACGATAAAACAAATATTCAGCAGTGAACGCGGTGACCTTGGTTCCGCAACAAAGTCGCACTTTCAATTAAAGGCGGCCTTTTTCACTACATTCATTCAATGCCATCGAGAGGGGTTTCTTTAATCATTTGTATAAGAGTTGCCAACAGCTTTCATCAAGCGAGGGTTTTGCCATCTTAAGAAGTATCATTTTAATATTCTCGAAACACAGGCTGCTCTCTGAGAGTGTACTCAGTCTATTTTCACATGTTTGGTGCATTTCGATAAGCATCTCAGTGCTCGTTGGTTAGTGAGGTCTTGAAGTTTTCAGTTGTGCCCTATGACGTCATTCTTTCCCCTAGATGTTATGGCAGGTTCATTTTTGAACTGCCTCCGGAACTTTGCTCGTTAGGGCCAAATTCAAAGGAGCCTGTTTAAAATATGGACCTGTCTGAGTCGCGGCCATGAATGTTTATTAATTGCTTCATTGATCAACAACATGCTGAGTGAACATGGATCAAGAGAGCGAGACAAGGTCACTACGGGGACCAACCTTACCTCAACGACGGTTATAGTACACGTATATTGACACGGAAAACTTTTTTGTGTTGACAAAACCCCTACACACTAAAGTTGAGTGGCAAATATTAAATTGCTTGCTTTCGACCAATCTGGTTGCCACTTGCAACAGAGAGCGACTCTCATGTTCAAACTTGTCCAAACTTCCCAGCAAAACTTGTTGATGAGGAAGGCCATTGACGAGATTGAACCACACTGAAGTGAAATCAGACCTCGCATTCAAGAGGCTATAATCAGAGCCTCAGACGCCAAAAACCATCTAAGCAATAATCGAACAGTAAAGTGAAACAAGGGTATAGGAGCCAATGCTCGTGTTGCAGTCCTGAGTTTCCGGGCATGACTCCCGACGGCCAGGTTGGTTGGCAATAATCTGATTAGATCTCTTTTTTACTTCGGCATGCCTAGCCAGTTGAAGAAGTCGTCTGACTTCTTGTTCTCCTCTCCTTCTGCTCTACTTCTACTCAAATGAGCTTTCACACTGTCTAAAATAACCTGGACGACTTGATTGGTTTATTTTCGTCTTATGAATTTGAAATTTGACGAGAATGCCAAGATAGTGATCATTGAGGATGTTTGATTAGCACCACTTGAGTCTCAGCATCTCGTTAATGGCTTCTGATGATTCCCAAATTGATCTCCAATTACAAAAGCTAAGATGCCCTTGGACAATAACGCCAACAAACGGTTGGCGTAGGCGGTTCCAATTTGAAGCAGATTCCCATTTTCAGTAGTGTGAATGGATTGCCGAATGGCTCCCAGTTACCTATCATGTTGGTAGCTAGCCTTTCCAGAGTGAGAGGAAATCACACCGTTCGAAAAAAGTCTCCAAAACTCCTTTGTTAAACTCAATTTCCATTCTCAAGGCTCGATAAGGCCGCCAAGGCAAAACCAGAGGAAGGTTTCATGCTGAAGGAGTAGTAGAAGTAGTAGTAGGGTGGTGGTAGAAGTAGAGCTACCAATAGCACCACCACCACCACCCGTAATAGTAGTAGCAGTAGGAAAAGCAATCTGAGAATTTGAGCCTGAGAGGATTCATTCCGTAACATTCATGCGAGAACATATCTGAGCTAATCTCAGATTCTCCATTTGTTCCCATCTGACTTTGACGTTGTTCGGGTGAACTGATCCACAAAACCCGGACAAGGATCGTCGAGCGCATGAGAAAATGTCCCTTTCTTTCACACGTACGAGTACCTTCTAAAACCCACAGACAAATCAAACAATATGACCCAGAAAATGGCCAGAAGACATGTAATAAAATGAAACGGGCGATGGTCATGGCCATGGTCTTTGTTCAGACAAGAATTGGGAAAGTTCAACCTCAAGGCCATATCACTTGAAGCGTATCGAGAGTCGGGAGTTAGACTCGAAATTTTATCTTGTCTTCAATAGGTTGATGTTAATCCCTGGGCTTAAACGCTACGAGAACCGTTCTGGCATCACTGACAAAAACAAAAACCATGAAGTCAAGGGCAAAACCAGATCTTGACCTGGGTTAAATAAAGCCCAATAGGACCAAATGCCGAGAGTTGTTGAACAGAGAACTTACGATCGTGCGAATCAATCATAAAGATCGGAAGATCGGAATTGGTTTCTTTTCTTCTACTAGACGTCCATTTCCCGGGAATGTGAAGAAAATTTCTGTATTCAGTCCATCTTACTAAGCATTGACGTACTTGTGTTCTAAAAAGGATTGTTCAGGGAAGATTGCATATGTGATTCTCACAATCAGCTAGGATTTCCATAGAATCCAGAGCTCGTCCTGATCTCTAGACCCCACGGTATTGGCTTGAATTTAGAAATCGGAATTTGAAGTCTGGCTCAAGATTATCAGCTTTTTCCAATCCGAACTCGTAAACCTTCAAGTCTGATCTTTCCGATGGCAAAGAGGCCCTTTGTTCGAGTTTTTGAGCTTCTCATGGTCCAGCTCCGATTTCCAATTTGTTGTGGGCCAAAGGAGATGGTCTTTGGGGTCGTTAAAAGTGGGTGCCCTTTTCACACGAATCCAATGGGAGGGGAAATCTCACTCCAAATCTCAACGTCCATTCTCACAAATAACTTCCAGGAGACCTTGAAATGACCCTTTAAGTGGGGGAGCCCTTTCAAAAAGGGCCCTTGGCCACGCCAGTCCTCACTCTTGGCAATCCTTTGGTACATTAACCCACTTTATGGCAACAATACGATTCCTCGCTCTTTCACCTCCCCCCCCCCAATGACCTCCAAAGCAAGTCCAAGTTGACTGCTTTTATTTCACATTTCTTGTCACTCACCTCGAGGTATTTGTTGCTCTATGTCTTGGGTTCACAACCGAGTAAGCTCTTCCACCCAAGTATCTATCTACTCCGGGAGAGTCTAGACACTCGAGAAGAAAGTTTAGAATTCCCAAATTCTCCACTTTGGAACGGCTTCGGCTCAAAAAGGTACAAGAGACTTTCAACTTTTCATTGCGTGGTGTGGAGTTCACAAAGGGATAAGTTTTCTCCATCTTCAAAAAGAGTAAAGGCCTCCCTGCAAACAATGATGATAACATTTTCGGTCTCAAAGGATTCGACACCGGATCAACCACCGTCTTTGAAGGTACCAACAAACCCCAGACGATCGAGCTTTCAAGTGCGAGTACCCCAAATTAGGTGCACTGCGATCAGTTATGCTACATCCCGTGGAAGGAAGGAACAACGTGATGTGGAATCGGCAGATGCTCATTATCAAGGGGGCCTCGAGTGGTGGTCCACGTATCGGTTGTCTCGGCCCACTTCTTTGATTCCCTTCTCTTTCTCTCCTATGCCCACTCAGGGCCATGGAAAAAAGGCCTTGGGACACTTACCGTATGGTTGGTTCCTTTCAAAGAGAGTTCGATGTGCCGAGTCAGCTCGATCAAATCTTTCTTTCATTTTGCCTTCATCTTCTCCTCACTTGAAACTCGAAGAAAAAGGAGGAGAAGAAGATGACGAAGGCCACAGGAACGTAAAGAAAGGTCAAGGCGCCAGCGGAATCCAAGGGCTGGGCAAATATGAAAATTTTACGAGTTCCATTTCCCTTGAGGGGAATCAGCAGTATTTTTTTGAATAAGAATAAATGGCTTGATATCCAGTGTCATTGGGACCACATTCAAATCAGATCTTACCTGGATGAAAGAGGATCATAAGGAAATCATGAATGGAGGACAGAGGGAAAAAATTCACCATTTGCCACCAAAGAGAGGTGAATGGAACACGATTGTAAGACTATCCATGTGTGTACACACTATTAACAACCACGTTGTAGGTATATACGTACCGTTCATCAGCAGCCACATAGGAAAAGTACTTTGAGGAGGAGAGCATTCATACTGAGGTTCTCACCAAGTGCACTTATTTATGGGCAATCATTTCTCCACTAACAACCACTACCGCCAAATATATATAGAGAGATAGAGCTGGTGGTTTCGCAATTAGATTCTACTTGGTTCCCTTTGAACAAATTACAACACCCCGAAGTCAATCACTATCCAAACGAGCCACCTCGGAGCTTGAAAAAGGCTTGGGAATTTGACAAGGGCAAAATTGGAAGCGAATCCAAGGCATCCTTTAGTCCTTTAAGGGGGGGGTCAAATGAATAATTCAAAGTTTTCAGAAACTGGCCTGTAAGCGAATGCACTTTTTTGTCCAGTCCAACTCGTCGTCTCAAGTGGAAAAGAGCTTTCAAACATGGGCAGGGGGGGAGGGGGCTTCTTTCGGGCAATAAATATCCATTTCAAGTCTATGGCTCGTTTCCCTCTCATCGCCAAATGTGTCCAGACAGACTGATTTGAAATGGATTGGCCACTTAGTCCTGAAGGTTTCCTTCCATGAATAAATCTATGATCAATTGATGTCGGAGGCCAAATAGCTGATTGCTTCCAGCCTCTACTTAGGCCTATTGATGTATGCATGCATGAGAGTGCTAGAGAGGCCTGCCACCATTCCCACGAACCAAGGATGGCAGCTTCTTGTTCCAGATTGCTGTTGCAACCACTACGAAGGCCGAGCATTTTTTACTACCAAAATATGCCTGCCTTTCCATTCGTGTTCCAAGCCTCCTCCATTCCAGGTCACTGGTCGTGGATGACTCGAGAACATGGCATGGTTTTCGATTTGGAAGCACACTAAACCGTCAAGAGATGGTTCAGGAAGTCCTTTGAGGGGGTCATCAAATCCGGAAGAAATCATGCCTAACCATTTCCCTTGGCCTATTGGTTGGATCCAATTCCTCAAGGCCTTCAAAAGTCACATACATAACTCTAACGTGTACTGTACCATCAACCCCCCCGAGGACAAGGAAGCCATTGATGTCTGCTTTATGTATCGACGAGAGGCCCGAGGAAACTAAATCTAGCAGGAGAGTTGCCTTCTTACCAGAGGGATTCTCTTTGTACGACTGGTACTTACGCACAAACTGTGCTCGGAAAACGGGCCGCTCATGCTTCTAGGGCAAATTAGTATTCTGAAAGGTACAGCTTTCCGAGGGGTTAAATCAAGACTGTTTTCAACCAATCGAGTCCCTATGTTCTTGTGAATCACCTTTTCATGAAACAGAAATTGAAGCACATCTGTCCAAATTCAGGAGCGATGTCCATCCAGTGATTGTAAATATATACGGTGAGTTTTCCTGGTATGTTCCCTTTCGTGTCCGACCCTTTTCGAGTGTCCACCAATGCCCACTCACCACGAGTTTGAAACGAGAACAACGCTATGTCATGTTCGGTCACTCTCATGACATTTGACATCAACCAACACCCATCCAAAGCACACATGCATGGATATGTTATCCACGTTGAGGCCGTCCCAGAGGAATACTGTAGATCATGACGGTGGAGACCAACGACAACGGTTGTTAAATAACCATAAAGCTAGAAAATGCGTTGCTGCAAAGTCAATACATTGATGAATGCCTAACAAAGAGGTCCTGCTCGCTGTCATAATTCAATTCCTCATGAACGACGACGTGGGGTGGGGGGGCCTTCGTCTAAAAGGGCCTACTTCCACTGAATTCCCCTGAAGCATAATGCCAAATGACGTACTGGCGACATCTCATGCTTGACTTAGAAGGCCGGATCCACTTTCCCATTCATGGCTAAGAGGTGAATATACCTGTATTGCAAGTGGGTGGTCGTTGTCCTTAGGTTTCCATTCGTGTCGAGGTGTTCCAGCATATACAATCAAGTGGGCTAGAGAGGGAGAGAGGCTCCCTTTCAAGATCAAAAAGTCTCCTTCTTTCCCACCTCTCCTGCCCTCCCTAGCCTTAGGCCTTCATTGGTTGGAGACTTGGTTCGCCCCGTCCTTTTTCCTCTCAAGCACTTCTCTCACTCTAATGTTTGACTTAGACTTCATCAATTATTCTCCCCAAAGACCTAGATCCCATTGATGAGAGGTCCCTTTTCAACAGGGACGAACCTTGTTCCACCAAGTTATTCCAATCTCCCTGTTCTTGCGGCCTCTTCTTTGGCAGTGTTTCCGTCCTAGTTCACGCCATGCCACGCCACCCGAAGCCAGCTCCTTTTACGGACCCTCAGCCTTTTGTCATCGTGTTCCAGTCGTGTTTGGCCAAGATGAACAACTCAAGACAGAACTGGTTTCATATAGTGGTGTTAGGAATTGCCTTTGATCTCATGGATTTGACCAATCACGGGAACGAAGAGGCTCATTTCACAACTCAAAACCGACCCTGTTTGTTTAACAAGTTCGTCACAACAGCGAATTTGAAGGAGACCGTCCACGGGACACACTTCTGGAGAGACATTCAAAGATTGAGCTGTGCTGGCTCTATGCATGCATTTCAAGGACTCAAGGCTCTTGAGGCATCGCTGAGTAAATAGCACACTCACTTGCCCGAGTATCTCATTAAGCTATGGCTAAAAAACAAGTCATTTCGTTTCCTCGTCACGTTCTTACGACCACTTGCAAAACAGACGCTATTAGACTCCAGACGAAAAGGAAATCAATTGACAGTGCTTGGCTCCATTTTTAGCTCCTAACCTTGGGAAGCAAATCGGCAACAAGCCATCATGATCTTTTCACAATTTGCTCTACATATTTCAGAGAGCGCAAAGGTACCAAAAAGGATCAAATCAACCTCGGTATGTAGAAACATTTCAAGTCATTTAACACAAAATAGTAAAGAGACTGAGATTTGTCATACACTCACAAAAATAGAAGATATAGAAGACTTAAATTTTTGGGGTCCAACCCTAAGTATGTTGGGAAAGCTTGAAATTGGCCAATGTGTAATACATGAGACGATTGGCATCGATTTATCAAGCCAATCTAAAATGAGTTGAGATAATTGGTCGAGAACATGCTCCATCCATATCTTCTGGGTTGTTTGGTGGATGAAATGGTCTGCTATTCGGTTGGAGAATCATGGCAGAATGCCAATACTTGGTCATGTAGAGGCAAAGAAAGGCCATTCTTCATGTGTGAGTCAAATTCAAGGTCCAGCCTTCTTGCAAGGTGACCTGGCTTGGTGGATGGGAATGAATTCTTGGCTACCAGTAAGACAATGGCCTTTGGCCAATGCATTTAGAAAAGGAAGCTTTTCATTTTGGCCTTTGCCAAATAAGGCCATTTGGTCCAGAGATTTGTGAGGAAATGACATGAATTTGCCAGGATATGGCTTGTCCTTTCCTCGACTGGCCTTGGCTGGCCTTGTCGGAAATGCCTCTCCCAAATTCAGTTGACATTCTGCACTCTGTCAAAGTGAGCGAACACACCCAAGGGATTCACTAAAGGCCATTCTATATCCATTTCATCGTGGAGAAGGAAGGAATTTCAATATCCTTAACCTGGCGGTTTTTATTGATAGAGAGTCCCCTCCAAAGACAAACAATCCAATAGTGATCTGGTCCCTTTTCCAACATTGTTTTGAGTTATTGAGAAACACCCGAAAAGTCAAGATCATTTTTACCTGAACAATGGCAAGTTCAAGCACTTCCTTTTAATGAGGTTTCCTGTTGACTCGTCAGAGGAAATGAATTAAGCAAACAAGGGATCGTTCCAAGAATCCATTTTTCTGTTGACAAAGCTTGACGCCAAACCAAGTGTTGTACTTTTATTGTCATTGTTGTATTGGTTCCAGGAAAACGTGAAATATCTAAGAGCGATCGTGCTTTATACCTCCAATTCCTCACTCTAAGCATGAAAGGTATCGCCTTTTCGTTAGAACCACAAGGCTTAGTGAGCCAAGACGTTCTTGGATATTCAACTGATTTAATTAACCGGGATCATCCGCCATCCGAGATCTTGCCCTCTTGTCATCCGAATCGAACTTTGATCTATCGAAAGCTCAATATTAGGCAAAGCGCTTTCCATTTCGTCGGCTTCCGATTGGCCACAGCCTACTGAATGAATCTCGGCAATATGTTGTTGCAGAAGTTGAAAGGATTGTTGGCGTTGGGCCCGTGTATCGGTCGGTTTGACTTCTGGCCAGGAATGACTGCAGCAAAAACTGATTAGTTTCGTTTCAGAGAACACCTTCCTGGGGCTGGCGAGAGACGAAACAAAAGCCAAAGCCATGGAGAACTCCCACAGATTTGGCAAACATTGGCCAGACCTTGCATGTTCACAAGATCGGCAGGGGAATCGGCAGAAAAAAAGGACAAGGAAAGTCTCGGCCTTTTCTCTTCACTTTCCGACAGAGTACCCCTCGCACCATGCTTCACTTGAAATTCTAGTTGAAAGGGGCTGCTTGTTTTCTTGTTTTCCCCTTTTTGTTGACAACCAGTTCGTACGGACGGACGTATGTAAGTATGTAGTTTGTAAATAGGAACTATTTTCCGCTCGAGAGTAGATTCAACGATAAAAACCCATTCATTACTCAAGTACAGGGGTTCATTATTCTTCAGGGCCTAACAGATTACAGGGAGAGAGAGAAAGAGAGAGGTCGGCGTTGGAAATGCGACATGTGATAATGATTCATTTTTCTCTCTGTAAACCTCCCCGAATGAATGCTCCTTTTCTTGCCCTCAGAATGGTCCACTTCACACTGGAAGCACTCGTCAATTGGATCGGTTCATTCTATGTAGTAGCACAGAAGCTCCACAATTCATTATTAGCATTTACTTTGAATTGAAATTTCGGTTGGTCATGGTTGCGTGTGGTTTCTTTTCACGAGAAACGATTCCGATTCGCGTTGTGATGGTCGAAATGAGACGCCGTCAATGATTACGAAGAACTCCCGTAGATCTGACAAGTTCCAATGTTCCAACCCTCTGTTTCAAGTTCTCAATGGACGTTGGTCATTGATGGCAATAAATATTTTTTCCTTCATAGCGTTCCAAAGTGCGAAAACATAATGGTTCCAAAACAAATGAAAACTTCGAGCTAGAGGTCCGTAACCATTCATTTGGTTCTTTTTCCCATTCCGAGCAAAAACCTAACAATCAAAAACAGAGCGGGCAAGATTTGGCTAATGTCCCACTCGATCCCATGCCAAGGCTCCCGCTTTTAGGTGCAAAGCCAACCCGAAGAGCTGTCACTCACAGAGAAATCAACAATGCTGCTCGACGTAAGATTACGTTCCACATCTGTGCCGGAATGACGCACGACCTTCATAATTTAGTCTTCATTGGCTTTTGTGATGATGAGGCCGTTTCATGTACGGAAATGGAAAAAAGGACCGGACAATAAGCGCCAGCTATTCCTGAGCCTGCCCTTCTCAATCAGATGCATCAATTTAGCTACGTTCATTTGAGTCGTGTTGACAGCCACTTTTCTTCACGGTACCATGATAATGAAGAAGACCTTCGCGAATGTACAGTACAAAACTGTTCGTAGATAGTACCGCACGGCCAGGGGTTGACTAACAACAGATGATCGCGTGAGAGGTCCTTCACAATACATATGAGGGCCTCTTATTCACGCATTTGACCTATTGAATTGGAGGAATCAAACTTACTTCCTCATGTTGAAAGGCACGACCATTAAGGTCGGTAGATTTGGGGATCAAAATTGTTCTATAACACGATTCTGATTCAGTCTTACTTGGCTTTCGCTATTTTTCCGACTTTCATCTTCTTTCAAGAGCATTTGTTCTAAAGCTCAGCACCGACATAAGTGTGTACTTGAACTTGATGTATTTTCTATGGCCATGGTTAATCGATGCAGCCATCTTGTTGATGAATGAACTATTATCCCTCATTCAATAGACTTTCCTTCAGCATTTGTTTTGACCTGGTTGTGTGGTTTTTTTTTTACGGAATGAAAAAGTTTTGTTGTACTTTTTGTTCACATCTATATCAAAGGCAATACTCCCAGTGAATTGAACAAATGATTTATCAATCAACCAGGTGACACTTACTTTGTTGAGCAATTCATTAATGTCGACATTGAAATCGGTCAAACCAAGCGTGTTTTGAATTTAACCGAAGTGTTTGCTCATCTGAATAACACTAAAGCATTTTCGGCACTTGTTTTAGCTCCCTTCAGGCATATAAATAAAAAATCAAGCCCCGAGAAAGGCAAAAAAAACTCGATTTATATTGATGACAGCTTAAATTGCAAATGCATTCTCAGTTCCATTTCCGAACTTGCGTGGCCTGAAGGCCAGGGAAGAAGAAGAAGAAAAAAAGGCCAACAAGACCTTTGGAGACCGCCAAAAGTCCTCATGAGAGCAAGAAGTTCTACATGAGTAGGAAGGAGAAATCCAAGTTTCCAACAAACAATGAATTGCACTAGAAGGAGATCCAAAGCCCTTCGAGGCAAAAATTGCCTATTCTTCACGGATGACAAAAACAATGGGGAGGAAATTCCAATT
>NC_081443.1:3227484-3245513 GCF_007210705.1 Tigriopus californicus
TATGAGGGCCTCTTATTCACGCATTTGACCTATTGAATTGGAGGAATCAAACTTACTTCCTCATGTTGAAAGGCACGACCATTAAGGTCGGTAGATTTGGGGATCAAAATTGTTCTATAACACGATTCTGATTCAGTCTTACTTGGCTTTCGCTATTTTTCCGACTTTCATCTTCTTTCAAGAGCATTTGTTCTAAAGCTCAGCACCGACATAAGTGTGTACTTGAACTTGATGTATTTTCTATGGCCATGGTTAATCGATGCAGCCATCTTGTTGATGAATGAACTATTATCCCTCATTCAATAGACTTTCCTTCAGCATTTGTTTTGACCTGGTTGTGTGGTTTTTTNACTGGCAATGGTTGTGTCAATGCAGTGTGCATCTACACTTGACAAATGATCTTAGACTCTTTTGAGCAAAGTGAAATTGAAGGACCAAGAACCAGGTTCAACATCCACATTTCTCTGTCAATGATCGATTTGTTGATAGATATTTCACAAACGTTTAGGTCATTGGATTTAGTTTTGTCGCTCATGACTTTTTATTCGACACATTTGCGTCGACTCTTTGTTTCAGATATGAAAGTCCTCTTTAAACTGTGTGTGACAAGCAAAAGGAAAATATGTACCTATTTATTCAATATCAAGAAGCTTGTTTGTTCCCACCTCAAACTTGATCCACTTTTCATGGCACTCGTTTCAATGAAGTCCAACTTTTTGGTGTCGGTGTCGCCTCTCATAACACTACGGCATGCAGCACGTTTTGACAAATGGCTTTTTTTGTTACAAACCCTCTTAAAAGCTGGAGATGATGCATCTCTTCGAGCCTACAAAGAACCTTTTACTACGTACGACTACTGTACTGCTCAAGTCGTTTTCTTCAGTACTACTGTACTGGTCCTCTTCAACCAACCTTGACAGATAGTATGACACGCAGTTTTCCTCACCCAAGTCCCAAATACTTCTGGTGCTCAACGTGCACCGTCTCAAGATCCAGTATGTGGTGTTCCCATCAGAGCTCTCAATAACTAGGACTTCTGGAATGCCGTGTAATCCTAGATATTTCAAAATTGAGCCATTGGACTGAAGCTAGGAGCTTGGCACTGGGATACCAGCTAACACTTTTGGAATATGCCGTCATGCGTGGAACCGCCATTTCTCCTCTTAGGGAAATGTCTATCTGGGTCCACTTTCATTTCCCTTCTTGCAAGTAATTGATTTGATCTTGGGACCAGACGTTGGGTCTAAAGAGTACAAATAGTACACTGATGGAAATCGGGTGGATCCTTTTTTTCCCATCCCCAAAGCTTCAAAAAATTCAGGAATTCACGGACCAAAAACTTCTGTCGCCAGGACTGAAAGTTTGTGCTTGATTGCCTCAGGCTCCGAAAATCAATATGGAAGATCATCAGCCTGATCTGAGACGGGTTCACGAGATTGATCACCAATGGCATTTCCAATATTCTCTCTTGAGAAAAGGCCCTCCAACTTACCTGAAACAGTGTGAAAACATATCTTAGGACTTGGCCTTGCACTTCAGGAGTGTATGGACTAAGAAAAGGCCGCGAGAAAAGAAACAAGATCGTTTCTCTCGTTCGCTTCCTTGTCCAGCTCATTCGTCCAATCAATCAAAGGAGCATTCATTTCAATCTGGAACAGAGTACCACTTGGGTTCCCACTTTCTTCTCCCCTCTTCAAGACCTTTTTTCCGTTCGTCCCATATGCCATCGACAAAAAATGGGGGTGCTTGTCTGGATGTTCAAACTATTCAAAAAACACGTACCGTACTACCAACCACATGGAACGAAAGTGGAACTGATCCAGACTGTGTCCGGGGTCTGTATTGTGGTCTGCTGAGGAGAGGGAACAAAGACCGAAACGGCCTTTTTCCCGCACATCTGCTCCCTCGAGTGCGATCTGTCTTAACCCACTCAAGAAGGTCTTGACTACTCGCATCTTCGTCAAGCCTTAGGTCTTCAGTGATCAAGGCCAAACCAGACGAAAAATGTACAATGTAAATCAAATATTTGTTCCCTTCTTTAAGGGTTTCAGTACCGTCATATTACGAACGAAAAAGTCGTTCCATCCACCACGTGAATGTTTCAATACAGCAGACGTTTGAGGCAGATTTCCGATATTAATAACTAATTAGGCGGGACTTAATAAGGACAAAGACAGGACTGCTCCGAACTAGCAGACACGAATATTCATCCATATATAACTAGAGCAAGCTTTAAAAGTACGCTCAATATTTTGGCTAAAAAAAATATCTCCTCCATTTTCGGTACGTTCTCTTACGCCAAGGGTCAAAAAACAAGTTTGAGGAATAGGCGAAAAAGCGAATGAACCCAGCCTTGCTTGGCGGCTCGTCCCTAATCCCGGATCGGATCAAAAACAAATTTCCGTGGTGCATGATCCAGAAAATAAAGTTTTTCTTCATTCTAAAAGTCTGCTACTGCACATGACCGAGTGAAGTCATTCTTCTTGAAGCCGTCTTTAAGTTGAAGTAACTGAGCAATTTCCGGATTGAATACAGAGCTATAAACTGAGCCATACGTCAGCTGAGACGTGAACAGTGTGTGCTTGCCTTGAAATCTAGCCTGAAATTCTGTCAAGGGCACGATCCAAAGAGCCTTGGGTATGTTCCTTCCCTCTCGCTGATATGCATTTAAATACATATGATTATTATTGGATAAGTAACATACATTCAGCTCATGCCGTCATTTTTGAAGCTATAGGCGCTTGGAAGTATCTGTTTTATCGCTGATATTTTACCAAAGGCAGGGAAATGAGTGGAAGAAAACGTTGTTCTCACCAAGTTCCAACACCCATCCTAATCTGATTAGGACCAAGATTCGGAGTCTTAAAACGCTTCCCCGTCTTGCGCCGTTTGAGCCGAGCCAGTTTTACGTCATTGTGTTTACCTTTTGGACACAACAGCAACAAACCACAGATGTGACTGTGGGCGTGAAATCTGTCCAATTAGGCATCCCCTCGAATTAATTTGAACAAATGCGAGACACTCATATTAAGATTGTATGCCCACATCCAGGCCCAACTAGAACCACGTTTCCATGTGCACATACAAGGAAGTATGTTTGTTGGAGATGGGAATGGTTGGCGATCTATGAAAGTACCACCACCTGCTCGTTTTATGGAAGACGTTGTTGAGCACGTACAAGAAACGGCCATCGCCATGCCATAAATTGTGTCGAGGACAATACAAAGTGCGTTTCGCCATGGGTAGACGGAGAAGGATGTCTCTTGTGTGTGATAGGAGAGTCTCTCAAAGCCTTGGAGGCTCCTTGGAGGCTCCTTGGAGCGAGGAAAAGGCGTTTGGGCTAAGGACCCTCGGTGGTGAACAAGTGGTTCCTGGCAAGAATACGGCAAAAAAGTCTTGCGTCCCTACCTACCGAGCAGACGGGGGGTACAAGTACAGAAGATAGGGTGTTGTCTTGTCCAAAAGCACCATGGGACTATTCCATCTATGTACAATACGTACGCACGCCGCCACTTTAGGATGGCTCATCGTCCGAGATTGAAGGTGCATGCGCTGGAACATGTCAACAATACTTTCTCATTATCGTCGGAAATGGATGGATGGATGGATGGATGGGTGGATGGATGGATGGTGGTGCTCTCAAAATGAACTTCAATACTTTCGCCCTTGGACTTTGAGTCTTCACTTTGGAGACACTTAAGCCTTTGGGCCAAACTTTTCAGGGTCCTTCTGTCAGCGTCCGTGGCGATGGTGGTGATGGTGGTGGATGTTGTTACTGTTGCTACTGCTGCTGTTGCTGCAACTGCTGCTAAGGTCTCGGAAGTCTTTCAAGGTTGCTCATGTTGACTTCTCCTTTCCGTTGTGGACGAACTTAACCACTACGTATATGCACTTGAGAAATGAAGGGAGACAAAAGATACTCTACTCGTTAGGGTTAGAAGAAACGTCTGTCTCACAACTGATCTCTAAGCATTTTATCAAGTCAAACTTGAAAGATGGGCAAGTTGATTCGGCAAATATCTCTTAGATTGTTGCCAAAACGCAAGCTTGCCCGGGTAAGATGGATGAAAGCTGATTGTTTCTTTTCGTGAGGAGAACGAAAAAGTTGAAATTGAAACCATCTTGATAGACTGACCGTCAATAACTTTGAAAGAACGACAATGACTTGAAAGCACTCGACCAAAGTAGAGGATTGTCTCTGAGAACCCTTTTGAAGTCAGACAGCTAGGCAGTCAGACAGTCAGGCAACCAGGCAGGCATTCAACCAGACGACCCGACCCGAATCTGTCTCCGACTGTTGAGTTGATGGGAACGAACGGAAACTTTGGACTGATGGTAATGGCGTCCTTAAGGCTGTGACGCCACAATGCCCATATCGCCAACTCACAGCTTCAGTCATTCTCTTTTTCTCTCCCTCTCTCTCTCTCTCGAGCTCCATTTTATCTAACTTTTCAAATAGTAAGTAAGTATGTGAGCCGAGAAAAGGTCTTCCCCGACGACAATGAGTACTTCCCTCATTTCTCGGCCTAATATTCCGAGGAGACGACAATTCCTCACGAATAGGGGGCGACCTTTGGATCCTATTTTCGATCCAGGCACGCCGAACTGGTCGCAGTTGTCGTCCCGTCGTCCACCACCACCCATCGTATGTCATTCGGCACACAAAAGCTGGTGGTGCTTTTCTGAAATGGGCGCGGAAAGACAAGTCATATCGATAACCATTATCGACAGTTCACTCTTACGCCTGCCTCTACATAAACCATCTTAGACGGGTGGGTAAATAGTAGAGCGAAGGGGCTGAGTTGAGCAATCCAATGTCGTCTGAAGGGTGATACGACCGAGGGCTTTGTAATCTGCTCAATGCTCACTACGCCGACTGTCGTTAATCTGGCCCAAGAGGATCGCGCTCATGTTGCAAAATAGGCCTCCTGGGTGCCTTTGACTTCAAGTTCGGCCTTTCAAAACACAAAGCAAAAGCCGGAATCATCATGTGACTGTGAAACATTGGGAAGAAAAACAAGTTGATTATGGGAAAAATAAGAACTCGCCAACTCGGATGTCTGGAACATGTTCAAAATAACTTACCTATTTTTTGCTGAGACGGAGAGAAATGGAACACAAAGGGGAAATAGGAGCTAGATTGGATAGGACGACTTCTCAGTCTGTCGGTCGCTCGTAGCCCGTGATGAGAGCCTGCTTGTCACTAGTGGAACATGGGAAAACGTTAAAATGTTCCGTTTCGGAAGAACAACCAATCTAGTTAGGGTGCGCATTCATAATGGCCTGGCCTTGTCACCAAAGATAGTACAAAGTCCAATACTAGTCTTTGGGCACGTGGTACCGGATTTTGGCCGGCCTGCCAACCAAGAGCAACCCATCAAGGGCGATTGGTTGGGGCGAGAAGACTCCTCATGTCCCATTGTGTGCCTGACCTCGAACCTATATCTATATCAAGCGAGAAAGTCCTTGACTTTTTGTTCTGACTCTGTCAATTGTCTGACGTCCTCGCTATTCCGGGGATGCTGAAACTGCACAATTTGAGCTGTAATACAATAGCAGGCTCACTCGAGAGGCCTAGGTACATGCAGTCAACAGAGAGATCACTTCATGAAAGGCCGTGATCCAAATGCTTCAGGCATATGATCACAATACACTACCCACAGTATTTAGTAATTGCTTTCTCACCAGCTTTATTATATGTCTTGACAAAGTACAACCAGTGGTGACGACCAAAAATTGGACAAGGGGTACGGAGAATTAATGTCTTTTTCGAAAATCCCCCGGGCCATAATTCAGCCTTGGAATTTGAAATCTCCGAGGTTCATATTTCAGTTTCTCTTTTACAAAAATGAGAATTTCCGTCTCCTCATCTTCAGAACCGAGCTCGACGCCATGATTAAGTAAGGTCCCATTAAGACCTCGCATTGCGTTCGCTTAGCCTCTTCCTCAATAGCCGAGAAAGTATTTTCGTCTGTGAAGAAGCCATTAAAAATCTCAAATATTCGTGCACTGAATGGGCAAACTTGATCTCGCCAGGGTGCCCACACAATCGGTTGAGGCCGTTTCAGTTATTTCCAAGGCCACTCTCCGGTCTTCATCCCCAATTTCATCCCCTCAAAGAGACTCCTTGAAAGAGTCTATGACTAGGTGTATTGGATATGCGCCAAGGCGACATTGTTTCAGAGATGTCGGCTTTGATTTCAGAACCTCAATGGGTTGCATTTTCGTCTACGGTTTAAAGTTCTACGCAAGATAAGCCTCACAAATATAGGAGTGGAGGTAGGCCTTGAGTTGGTTTAGCAAACACGCTTTCTAGCGAAGAAAGACGAGAAAAGTTCCATTTAGAAATTTTCTTTTTCTCATGCACCAAAAGTTAGTGTGCACCTTGAATAAGCTCAGTTCAGATGAAGTTGTACAATGTACTCGTATATGGAGTGTGCCTCGTAGCAGCACTGCACACAGCATGCTCGTAGTACTTGTACGTGCAATAGGTAGTTGAGAGCCTCTAGGCCGAAAACAGGAGTCCTACGAACGAACGAGAAATGTGTGCAAAGTGAGTCCGTCCATCCTAGGTAATAATGGTACCTTTCCGGAGCGTCACACGGGACTAAAGGGAGTCTGCAACGAACGCCAGCAAAAAAGAAAGAAACCTCAAGAACTGACGAGTCCTGGGCTCATGAACACGTGGCTAGGGACTTCTCGGCTTCTCTGGAGACCGACTATCCCTTAGCTCTTTCAGAATATAACAATTGAGAGCGAGCGAGCGAGTGAGCGAGCTGAAAGCTCACATGTACGAATCCAAATTTGATGCATCCTGAAGATGCTGTCGTCATGAATATGATCATACTGGCTTTAAATCTCATCATCCATTTGTGACTGTGAAGTTTGAGTTATTCCAGGGCATGGACGAATATGTGCATTATATATGTATTATATGTAGACATAATAGACAATGGAGCCTTATCTTTTTTAATATGATAATGCACTTTGAAGGGGCAACTCCTATTTGAAGTGCTCTTTTGAAGCAAAAGGCATTTCGTTCATTTTGAGGTAGTCTCTCTCTCTTTTGTATGACGTGAAGTGATGCATCCATGATAAGAGGATAAAAGTTCCTCCTTAAATATTCGAGCGTCAAAACAATGTCCTAATTGACTTCCCCCTCTAGGGGATTTGTACTGTACAGTAAAACAAAAGTATCCATTCTTGTTGACCAAAAAACTAAGAAAAGTAGTTGCTTGTTTCTCGTCTCTCAGTAAGAGAAGCGAGTTTATGCTCGTTTCTTCCCGAAGGTCAGGTGTCAAGTGAGAAAAATGCCACTTACAAAGATTATTGGCAAAGACATTTTCCCCCGCAGACACCCAATATATTGGGGTCGACTTTCAAGGGAGAATGTTTAGAGTGCCCATACGCGAATGGAAGTGAGCTATGGCCTTTTATTCAACCTTTTATGCCTTTGAGCCTTGACTGGCTCGCCAATGAATCCCTTCCATCCGTACGGGTACTATTGATCCGTTCGCAACTGAATAGTCTTGCAATTTTAATGCATCTACAAATCAAATTTGGCAAGAAAAGAGGATCGGTGCAAACTTTTTCGAGGCCTTTTCTTCCTGTCTCTACTTTCTTCGTTCGTTCGTTCGTTCTCATTCTTTGATTGTGATCCGGTGGCAAATTCCACTTCTTTTCCTTCTTTCCTTGCCAATTTCTAGTCTAAAACCCGATTCAATTCAACATGGAAGCATTGGAACCCAAGTCCCAATCCCTGTTGGTGGGTTGGTCGGTGGGTGGGTGGGTTCCATATTGATTTCAATTAGTTGGGAGGTCATCTGGTTGGAATGGTCCATTGAGCTTGCACTTACCTGTTCCAGAGGAAACACTCGAGATGAGAAGGAGAAAAACCAGATGAACCAACCCCAAAGGGACCCTTCCTTGGTGATTCCGGGGCCCACAGCTGGTCATGCTCGCTTTGTTTGGACCAAAAACAGTCCCCATGGTGGCGAAGGTCATTTTTTCTTCTTCGCGGTTCCACGAGTTGGGAACGAAAGGACGAAGAAGACACTTCACAACACTTTTCTCCTCTAACGTTGGAACTTGAAAGGAGTCGATGAAGCTAAGGGTGTGCGAAACTTTTGCCTTAGGGCCATATCCCGGCCTCTTTGGGGCACTTTAAACTAACTTGTCACAAAGTCAATTCCAAAGATGAAATTCCGTTCCAAAAAATGAGTTCTTGTCAAAATAAGAGTAGTGTAATGTACTGGTAGAATTTGAGAGGGGAATTGGGAAAACCTACGAAAGACTAGTTTGGTAAGAGCAACAACTTTCTATATTTTTGCGATTAAAAGATTTTTCCCCCTTCCAGTTTCGCACACCTTTACCAATATCCCAAGCTTTTCTTGAAAGTGGTTTCGCGGGGGAGGAAAAAAAGCCTTGGTTGATGTTTGCCAGGAGAGAGAGAGCTCTACCAATTTTCACTGTTATTAGTGAGGGTGCCCGAGTTTCGGAATGTGCATTGCAGCAGATCTGACTTGAGGGATTGAAGAGTTAGGACTTGTGCACCAAGTTGTTCGTTATTCAATTCCAAAGCTGCCACGAGTGTCAGGTTGATTTGAAGTCTTGAAGGAGGAGGGAGTTGTTGTTCGTGTAATTCGTTTTCTTGGACCGAAGGAGTTCGAGGTCTTCTTCGTGTTCGGGACTCTCGGAGGTTAATATCTCGGGGTTCTTTTGGCTCTTCGAGAAATCAAATATTCATGTGCAGGAACAATTCTGTTTCCAAGTTCCAGGTCCAAGTTCCAAACCGTACGAGCCAGCAGAACACACTCGCACACTCCTCCTCAGTGAATGAATGGCGGATGAAGTTTTCTTTGGAGGCCCTTCTTTGTGGACAATGGAGCACTGTGTGGACAAGGTAGCCAGCTAGTACTTGCTACTTGCTTCTCTAGTCCTCTACGTATAGTGCGAGAATGTGCGAGTGAGCAGGCAAGCAAGCAATCAACCAACCCACCAAGCCTGCCTCTGTACCAGTTTAATCCAACAAACCAACCCTTTCTTCTCTTACATGCACCAATTAATCGTGGAAATTTATTGCTGTCACTATGTGTTTTTCTGGAACACTTAACAAGTGGAGGAATAGTCGTTGTCAGAAAAATATATAAGCACCACTTGTAATGCTCTAAAATTCACGTTGAGAGGCGACAGTTTTGACACGGTCCCACAAACACTTGCCTCGAGGGCAGTCCCAAACTTGAATTTTGGGTTGGTAGAACTAATGAGCTTGAAAATAAGTATTTTTCCTCCTTCTTTCGCTTCTTTTCCCCTTCCGGAATCCCCAAAGAGAACGTTCAAGATGCGTCCACCGACTCTGGTTGGTTGGTTGGTAGATGGTTGCGTGGTTGGGTGGTTGGGTTTGTAAGGAGAGCTAAATAAAAGTAAGTGCTGAAGTTGAGCCAAGTTGCTTGCGGCTTCAAGTGTTTCTTCTCAAGCCAGATGGGATCTCTTGACCCATCTTGAGTTGGGACCAAGTGGGTTCAGGTGTTGGTTCAACTCAATCTGAAATCGAGTGGAACATCATTATGTTTCAATATTGAGGGTGACTCGTTCAGATCAAATTAAGCTTAACGATTTATGAGGAAATATGAGGGTTATGAAAACAAATCATGAATTGGGATACGCGTATTTGCAAACAATCGTTATCGTCGGTCCTATCTTAGCTACAAAAAAGCAATTTCTAATGTACACTGTTCGTGTAATAGATTAGTTTCAGTATTCGAACCACCTTTTTGCATTGTAGACCTGTCTTCTAAGAAGGGCAAACGAATGGGAAGATTCTTTGCAATTGTCAGTTGGATTAAGAATCTAACTTTTCGCTCAGAAATTTTTAGCCTTGGGAGGCAGATTCTTTGAGGCGTATCGGTGCATCTTGTCCCAACTGAATGGAACTTACAGAAGAATGGAGGGCTCCTGTCCGCATATTCTTCCTCTCCCACTTCTGCTTCCTTTCGTGGCCTTTAAAATCATCCGCCCACCCTTTTTACCTTCCCACTAAGAGCTCTCAGCACTGCTCTGACCTTGGCCTGACGTGTTGGAGATTTTCGTCCAGGAATTGGAGACTCTGGCTCAACTTTATGATCATGGTCATTGCCTTTGTTTGGTACACGATCAGGGAGATTTTCTAGATTTCCAGGTCTAGTGAGGTGCTCAAATATTCATAGTTGTGGGTACCCAAATAATGCTAAACACAAATATCATAGTACACCCTCGAATCATGACTAATTAATCAAACATTTTTATGTGAGCAACGCTCTATGATTGTGAAATTAGCCGTGCTCAATCAATATCATGTGAAATGTTCGTTTAGAGCCGTCCTTGCCGAAACGTGTCAAGTAATGCGCTTTAAGATTGGGTGGCTGGCATCTTGAAGCTTTGGGTGTTGTTGCGAGCAAGCTAGTATATGAATGTTTTGGGCCGTCACCCTGATCTGTATCCGGCTTTGCCGTTAACACTATCTTTTTCCTTTTGTAAATAAATGATGATTGATACTCATTGAGTAGGGAAGACAAGAAGTAATGCCTTGACATCCCACCATATAAAGGATCAAGAAATCCAGTAACCAAAGAAGCAAGCAAGGCTGGTGCAGAAGGAGGCAGAGACCGGGATAAGCAGAAGTAGAAGAGGCACAAGAAGCAGAGGCCTAGCTCACACGCGAGCAAAGGCTGTGGACGCCTTCCTCCCTGATCCACGTTTCCTTCTCTTTTCCTGCTATAGATCTGGTTTCAGCATGTGCTAAGGACCATTTACTCCAAAGCTCTGTATGATCTAGAGGGTTGCCCTTGAGGGTTTTCTCTTTAAGCTCAATCATTCGGGTTCAATTCAACCCACTTGGCATCAAAGTTTCAGCCCAATGCCTTCTAAGAGAGAGAGATTCTGTCGCTTGAAGCGTTTCTTTGATTGGGAATAGCTCTTTAGAATGCCATCCATTCAGAGGCTAGATATCAACTAGAACCATCGTCAAAGCTGACACCTCACATTCTTGAGCATGGAGGAGGGCTTTCAGCTCAACATCTTTGGGGTCTAATTAATGCGATGTCGCGCATTAGTTCTGTTTGTCGTACCATGCCATGCCGTACCATACCATACCCAACTACAAATATTGCTGCCTAATGAGCCTTGATCCATTTGTGAACCACTGTCAAGGTTGGCGTCACATCATCCGAGTATGGTGGGTTGGACTGAAAATTGGCTCGTGCTTTACCTCCAGACTTTATCCTCAGTGATCGTCTTATGAGGAAACTGGTCATTTCTAATGCGAGCTGAACGAGCTGATGAACTTTTGGTTCAAATTAGGAGGATTATGTTGCGCATACATCCGTGATCCCAATTCACCAAAGTCATTATCCGACTCCATTCCAACTTCCAACATCATGAAACCAATTACTCAATCGTTTCTGGCTTGGCGAGCTTGATTCAATTGGACGGCTCCAACATGCAAGTCAAGGTGGACATGTGTTCAATTGGAACCTACGTGTTCCAATTTTGGACTATAAGAGCCCTTTTGATACCAAGCATGTGATAAAACTCGGGAGCTATAACGCATTTGTTATCCTTGGAGAGCATTGGGTAATGGGGTTGAGTCGATCTAGTTTCCCAGTATTAATGCTTGTGCATGTTCAATCATCTCCTTTAGCCCAGACCAAATACTGAGTAACTCCTTAGAATTGAAAGTTAATGGAGGAGGGAGTAATCGAGTCAAAGCTTCCAGAGAAGTTCTAGCTTACTATAGAGAAATTGGAAGCGTATGAAAAATTAAGCATGGACCAAGCATTTATCAATCAGCAACCAAGATGCAATTAGCCAAGAGTCAATCTGTTATCTCCAAATCCATGTGTTAATGTTCGTCTGCTAGAATCTTAGATCAACCTTAAAATATCAACGAACAATTATTAGAGAGTTTTTGAAAGAACCCTGTTATTGAAGAGGTTTGATGAATGGATCTAGAATGAATTGACGCATTATTTACGTCGTTTTAGTATGCTTGCCCACCTTCATCTTTTTCATAACCTTAACCTACTATCTGGCTTTCCCGACCGTGAGCTTGAGCTTGAGCCAGAAAACAAAGAAAAATGTCATTTACAGACAACTGATTTCATGTTCTGGCCTCCAAATCTTTTCAGTTTCAAAACGACTTGTTTTCGTCTTTCCAATAGCATTTATTGATCCCCGTGATTTGACACAATGAATGCTCGCGTTTGGCACTTTAGCAACGTCTTAAGATATACGTACAGTGCTACACTAGACACTAGGGCCCAAGCTTTTAGAGAGAATCGTGCCTTGTTGGAGAAGCCAATCAACCTAATTGAAACACACACGGCTCTTCAAGACTGGAAATCAATCAAAAACTTTGATGGGGATCTGTCAATGTCTAAGGTCAGTAAGACGAACAAAACAGAGGGTTCAGCAAAACAAATTGCATCCAGTGCACTCACTCCAACAGCAGCAAGCAAGTCCTGGGATTTGTCCCAAAATTTCCATTACCCAATACAAGTTTGGAAAGCTAACTTCGGGTGATAGAAGTTACATCCAAGACAGGTACCTTGTAAACACAAACTAAGGCACGCAAGATGGATAACAAGAGCTGCCATGAATAAACAAGGTCTCACCTTGAGAAAAGGTGACAATAATGTTGTACTTTTGGAATGGCCTGGTTGACGTTCTTTTCAGAATACAGAGTTTCTTTTCGGGGCTGGTTTCAGATGATCCATTATAAATGTTATCTGACTTGTCACGAGTCACAAACTTTGTTGCTCCAAAGATGGAAAAGGTCCAATGAACACCAAGGAGTTGCACGAATGTGTGTTCCACTTGCTGAGACCAGAGTCACACTCTCACTAGTGGCACAGAATATGGCTCAAATTTCCCCTTCTTGCAATGCGGAAGGGTCCGGACCCTGACTTGTTCCGTTGCGTTCGCGCCAGCACCTTGAACGGGGAATGACGGCGCGATCGACCCTTCATGGAAGGACAGACCGTCGAAGAGGGGGAACCTACCAGCTCGAAAGTTTACACCACTTTTTCATCGAGATCCGATAGTGTGTGGTTCCATCATGATCTCAGAACAAAACAACAACAACAAAGATGCTAAAGCACACCCTTTTGTTTCGATAATATTTAATATTTTTTAGCACGACGGCAGGTTGTGAGAATGTTTTTGAACGGAAAAGACCCGCAGGAGAGAGGCTCACTTTGAACTTTCAGTTTTAGGCCTGCTTCTTTGGCGTCGTCTGGTCGGTTGGTTGTGCTGACTCGTGTTGCTCCACTTTAAACCATGATGGATTTGAAGCATTATGGCACGGCTTAAACGAAGAGAGGAGGATAAGGATGAGGCCCTTTCTGTGGAGGCCTCTCTTGGGAATGGCCACAAATTGTTGGTGGTGTCTCTTTCGCACCTCCGCAGCATCAAAAATGTTAAGGAGGAGGACGTTTTATGTTCAATAAGTTGTTTAGAACACATACCGTGCGATGGACCCATCCATGTTTTGTAGCTACACCCTTACTCTCGCCACGAAATCTAAGAACTACTTTGCTAGAACTAATTGACGTATTTACCATGTGGAACATGGGCCAAAGCAAGAAACTTGAATCTATCTCATGCTCTCTTCGTTCATCATTTGTTTCCCCCCCAAGCCTAACCAAATCGTGCTAACAAGGTAGGCAAAACGAGGTGGTGGTAAAAATGGACGGCTTGCGTTTTAGTGAAAAGAGAAGATTAACCCAACAATGAAAGAGAAACAACGCAGAACAGAAGGAGTAAGAGAAAAACGGACTCGCCGCCATCTTCTCCGTTTTCCCACTTTTTCCTGCCTTTTGATGGATTGGGACATTTTCCAACACTTGAGATCATCTCAAAGATAAGAATCATCTGCTTGTCCACAAAAAGTCATGAATCGCTCACATGCACGAGCAAATCCTGGTCAGCTCTTCGCATTCCAGAGGGTATTTTAAAAATCATATTTAACTTGACTTTATTTCTATAAAAACCACATCACATGGCAAAGACAAATCGATTTGATGGTCAAAAACATGTACAAGTAATTTCCCTTGACCATCTTTAAACACAAGGAGTTAGCTTGTTAAGATGATAAATTTCTTTTGTGTGATTGCATTTCGTTTTCCAGAATTTGGGCCATTGTATCTTGTTACAAACAGGCCGACATCTTCCAGTGCCGGCAATTGAAAATGAAAAATCTTTCGGGCACATTTAAAGTGAGATGTCTGAGCGGTTTTTCGGTCTTGTCCTCATGTTACCTTTCTTGGCTAGGAAAGAAATGCGAAGTAACCCAAGAAAATGCTGAAAATTCTGAACAATTGTTTCCTCGCCTCGCCATCGTTCATAATAATGCTTCAACGTTCAATGGATCCAAATCAACTTGGCCGATCCTCTCAAGGGAGTATCCGTATGTAAAGTAGATTTAGCTCATAAAGGACCCTAGGGTCGTAAATATGCCCTCCTTTTGGTCCTGGCAATTTGGAACCCTAGGGAATGGGATCCGTGAAAGCATCACGAGTGAGGTCTTCATTTGAAGCAGTTTGAGATCAACAAACTTGAGTGGTGAATGGCCGCAAGTCCATAATAGAGCTCTGAAGAATAAGGCCAGAATGGTATGTCGAGGAGAGACAAAGCATTTCAACTCATGATTTACTTTATGACAGGCATTTTTCGCGCTCACTGGCAACTCGAGGGGAAGAATGTCATTTAGTGGCTAATAGGCGACAACTTACAAATGGAATATTCTCGCTGAAACGGAGGAAAGAGGGGACGAAAATGGCGATCCGATGCGGGAGTGTTCAACGGAAACAAGCTCAGAGCATCTTACTAGTCTTCAGCAGGAGCACTGGAGGACTGATTCCAACTCTTTTAACAACTGTCCGTGATCCCTTGTCAACGGTGCATTTCAATCTGGCACTCAACACTTGTTTTTTACTTGTTCAAGTTGTTCCCCCCAAGCAAAGTCCGCGGAAGTCATTTCTGGACCCTTGTCCTTTGTCAAAGAAATAGAAGTGAAATATTTTTGAGACCGACCGCAAGGTTGAACTATGACTTCGGACTGTGGCCTTCTTCATCGGCTTCTCTGGTCTCGTCGAAACTTGATGAAGACAGAATGAGCAAAAAAGCGAATTCAAATTTCACTCCCACCTTATTATCAAGACAGAAAGCATGAGACAGAGACAGAGAGCAACGCCTTGGCCTTATTTTTTTAAAAAAGTCTGAGATGTGGCAACCTTTCCTGCCTTGTAATTTAAAGGGCTAGCTAGACGCCAAGAACGGATTGATAGCTTTTGCCACATATGACTTCGAACAAGAAAGAGTATGGCGGCATTGAAAGTGATGCAATTTCGATTCTAACCGCGAATATTTGGAGCGTGAGCTCACTTGAAAAATCCTTTTACTGATTCAGTTATCCAAGAGTTTTGAGAACGCGGAGAGTGTTTGGCAACATGGGCAGTTCTAGGGTCAAAATGAGCCAAACAACCGTCCGAAATTTCCTTGCCTCCGTTGGAAAGTTGGAATTGGAAGTGACCGTGAAAAAGGGAATCTTTCCATAAATCAGTGTCAGCTTATTGGATTTGAAATTGAGAAGAAGAGGAACCAGAAGGAGGAGCTGAATGTTTATAGTGGTAGGTAGGAAATTCCATTCTCTGAACTTGCTACCTTCACGTCCACTAACGTCTTCCGAATGGCACATACTGAGGTTGAGGCAGAATCTTCTAATAATGGATCTTCCTTATAGCGCCATTCGTTCAGGAATGGAGATTAGTCAATTTGGAACATGTGCGGCCAGTCAGCGGGGGCAAGAAAATTAATCCCCGCCTTTGGTCACACTTTTGGTGTTGTGCCAGGAGAGTCACCAGGGCACATCAGCAATTCCATACAAAGATCCTCAGATCCGTCCACAGCTCCATTTTGGCACATAGCAGGTTAGAGAGAGAAAATGGGGACGCTCTTAATCTTGTTGTGTTGTTGATTCTGGGAGAGATCTTACTTTTTTCATTTCCCTTCAGCCATGAGAGGATCAATGAATGACCACGTGGAACTTGAAAACGAACTCCGCCGGGTGACCAGTCTTTGATCCACATATACCATTGAAAAGAACCGCGCCTGAATACTACCCTCGATTGAGCTAGATCTTGACTTGGAATGCCTAAAACTATCGGCATTGGTCATGGATAAGTAACTATGTGGAACGTTCCTCCCTGTTGACGTCCTCTTCTATAGTGGGATTAAGGGAGGGAAAATGATAGCCAATATAGATAATTCCAACTCAGCAAGGGGGAGGGAGGATGGTGACTCGATCCTGATGAGGAGGTGGATTCATTGATTATGACCCTTGGTGCATCCGGGACAATGGATCAGTTGAGAGAGGGAACAACGAACCAGGGACATAGAGACATGGACTCAAAGGCCAAAGCTTCGGGCCGCCAAGAGATTTGAGATGCGACATGAGATCCTATTCATAAGAAATAGCGTGCCACCCGTTATCGACTTCTATCATAGTAGGAGCAAACTTCTGTGTTCCCAACGATTGACTCTGTCTTTGTGAAAGGTCAGGGTAATCCAAAAAGCTCAGGTTGACCGGAGTCTATTCAAATGACCTTCTCTACCTTCTCTATATTAGTACTTGGAAGCATTATATTGATGCCACTGTTGAATGCAAAATTTAAAGACGAGCCAGAGGGTTATTTTTGGAACTCGGTGTATGATAAGATGTTCCAAACGTTTGGTATTTTCATGAGTTGCTATCGATTACCTGCATTAGCATTATTCCACCAACTGATAATCTTTTTCGAATTCAAAACACGACAGTGCTCTTTTTATGCATATTCCTCAGACGAAGTGCAATATCGGCAAAAGTTTAGGTCTACACAATCGTTGTGACTCGGCAAAACATTCCAAGTGCTCGATGGATCTACAATTGATCCTCGATTGCCGCCTTCGAGGACCTCTATTTTACCATTGGTATTGAATTGATTGGATTATTGGCGGATAAATTCTCCAATTTCCTGATGGAATACATTACACAACTCAATTCGAGACCAGGGTCGTCAGAATGTATCAAATTTGCCATATTCCTACTTACTTTTATTTAGAATTAAACTCTGCTACAGAGAAGGTACCTTGTTGAGCGTGAATGCCCAACCAAGAATTCTAGAAACTTGGAGGAGGATCTTTACCGAGTGGAGGGTTGCCAATCTGAAAGACGACTGGGAACCCTCAGTGAAAAGCGTATCGGATTAGCCAGTCCTTTTGGACAAAAACATGATCCCCAAAGTGCTAAAAGCCTGCCAAAATGGTGTCACTTTCTCCCGCTTATCCCTAGCCTCCCAGTTAGTTCAGTGCATTGGCCAACATTTGCAAACAAAGGTGATCAGAGGCACATAAAACCACCATTTATTTGCTATATGATCTAGAGCGACCCAAAAAGCGAATGCAACTAGCTGTTCCGGTCTGCCGATTTTGTCTTTCTCCATGGCACCGTGGGTTTCGCAGTTGTCTTTTCAGTCTGATGCCCTTAACGCTGAATACCAGTCATCTCACCCCAATATGTGACCCCTCGCCCAACACCCCGACACCCCATCCTATCTCCAATCCGTTGTGCAGTGTGCACCCATCATGCAGTGTTCAGAGTGCAACCAACCACCATTGTGTTCTTTCGCGTTGGATATTGGGCGAGATGGCATAGAACAAAACGCTAAGAGGCGGCCTGGAAGAGGCTATATTGAAACGAATGTTTGGACTGGTTTGTTCTTTAAAATCGCGAATCGTCATTCCATGCCATCGATGCCAAACCCCATTTGATGTGATTAAATAGAAAACGTACTATCGCTGAAAATCTTTTAAAAAAATTCGTTTTATAAAGATGCTATTTTCATTAATGCCCCGTTTCGAACTTAATGGTTTTGCGCGTGATTTTTTTTTTCTTTTGCCTGTGCTTAGTGACACGTTGGTGTCCGTTAATGGTACCTGCAATAAGCTACCTTTCT
>NC_081443.1:3245549-3252795 GCF_007210705.1 Tigriopus californicus
AGCTTTGCTTTGTGACGAGTCGCTAGCCTTCAGTCAAATGTGAACGTGGATGGTGTCATATTTATTTCTTATTCCCGGATCAATACCTCGTGTCTGGGATGAGTGGAGTGGATGGATGGATGGATGAAGTCTTGGGTGGGCGACTGGTTTTGGGGGAATAAATGCCAGCCACAAAGTGACAGGAAGCCAAAGTGTTTTATTGTAAACCCAATTGGCTCCATCGAATAGCCCCCCAAAGAAAACGTTCTGTAACCATATCTAAAATACACCCAGGCATGAAACATTTAGGTGTGAAGTGGATGTTTTCCAAATTGCAGAGTTAGATGTCAAACACCAATGGCATATTTATTTCAGTGTTTGAAGACCGAGCAAGCTTTCAAGCTGACAAACTACGATCCGTCGTTCTCACCTCACTAAACACTAACTGGTTCTCGTTTTAACTGGTCACTTTTGTCCTCGTTTGAGCCGGAATCCAAAAGCTGAAAATCCTCTCTGTACTAGGTCTTAACGAGCTGAATGAATCATCCATCCTCGATCCAAGTGCATGCACTCCGTTCTTTGTCCTGGTGGTGCTCTTCTCTGGGACTCTCAATCAAAGCTTTCTTTAAATTTTCCGGTCCAGTTAACCACTTTCAACCTCCATTTCACTTCACATGTTGGTAGCCTATCGTCTCCCAATACAGTGCTGTACAATGAAATTACAATGCAGACCACTATTCGCATGGCAGTAGTAACAAAATTACTAGTACAAATAACGAAATTATAGTAATTCGCTCCTGTTTTCGAAAAAGGAATTACGTTTTGAAATGGTGTATGATTGTAACAACAAAAAAAAACAAATATGCACTTAACATGTTCCTTTTCAAACAGAATGGGCTTTAATTTTTCACTAGTCTCTTCACAAATGAGGAAACTTGAAGCTTCTAGGCATTCTTTAAACGAAAATGACAAACATATCAATTTCCAAATGTGTCCTGTAACGAAACGCTAATTAGAGCTACTGCATTAACCCGAATACCCTATATAGGTATACCGTTGCATGTGAAATGCAAAAACCAGTTTGATGTTAACCAATCTACTCACTGCACCTTGAGTGGCCTTGCGGCTCTCATTGTGTTACAGTCCTGAATGGGGAAGATCAGGGCTGAAAATGTGTGTTTAAGGTTTCAAATTTTCTCATATTTGCTACTTCATTGTTTAGCTCTCAATCACATTCCGTTGGACTCAAAGACCTGATTCAGAGCATAGATGCCAAGCAATTGGTTGGCAGGAATTTTTTTGGCTTGATTCACCAAATTTCCTACTCTCCATATTTCCAGGACTTAAGGCACATGTTTTTAACAGAGTAACTTTGCTTTATAAGCTAGTTGAAATGCTTAAATCGATAAAATGAAAAGATTTGCTTGTTCACCTTGCAGACCTTGCACGCTTGACATTATTGCCATGGGTGGATATTCATTTTTTAACAAATTGTCAATCCCGAAACTCGGGTGAGATGCAAAGAAACACTTATCGTAAAACGCAAAAGCATAATACCACCAGAGAAGAAAAATAAATGTATATGAGTGAATGAACCCAATTCGGAAGCATATTTAGGTAGTTGCCAATAGTGACGCAAATAATGGAATGCTAGTCTCATTTAAACTATTTTTGCACTTTTTGTGCAAGTCCTTTTTTGAGAAACAAATGAAACACAAGGGGTGCGGCAATACTTGACACTAGTGGATTGACAATTTTGCCTCAATGAACGTGATGGGTTTAGTAGTGATGGCCTCAGACGAAAAATCACAGCAGGTTGTGGCTTGGGCTAACATTTCTTTTTTCACGGGCTTTTCTAACCGCTAGAGGGAATGCGATCCCCAGTGCTATTAAAATGAAAGTTTATAATTCGTCAACTAATTACCTTTCAATCTTTATATGATATTTGGTCCTATATTGGACCAAATATACCTTGGATATTTGGTTTTAACTAGCTTGGATTCTCGAGGGCTTGAAGGTGCTCTCAAAAAGCACATTAAGCCTTTACGGTCACTAGAATTGACCCTAAATCCTGGGTTGGGACAAAGCTCATGAATGCTTTTGAAAATATTTTTTGCGAACTTCCTTACCGCTGCTGGGATTGGAATCCCAGCAGTTCAAGACGAGAAATTTATTCATTTATTTATTTATTTATATATATATTATTTGATCGACCAACGAATTAGAGTTGGCTGATCTGGCTAACTCTTGAATACAATTCAAGAATTTTCGTTAAAAACTTGTCCAAGTCTGACTTAAATCCTGCTACTGGATCAACGCCTACATACGACCTACGCATATTCGAAGGGAGCAAATTGAACAATGAAGGAGCCCGAGAAAGAAGAGAGGTGTGCTTCATTGTTCTTTCTAGTCTGGATTCTCGAGGGCTTGAAGGTGCTTTCAGAAGGCACGTTAAGCCCCTACGGTCACTACAATTGACCCTAAGTCCTGGGTTGGGACAAAGCTCATGAATGCTTTTGAAAACGTACAGTATCACATACCTTTCGTACCTTCTCGAACCTCTTCCAATACGAGAGCTCTCTCATATCCTCCATGTTCTTAGTAAAACATCTTTGAACTTGTTTGACCTTTTGCAAACCTGCTGAACTCATTGGAGCCCAAATGGGTGAGGCCAGAGAGGCCTTTAACTAAATGAGTAGACATCAGCGGAGCTAGTCCGATTTTTCTTTTTGTCAAAGCTCTTTGACCGAGTCAAAAATAGAAACAGGCAGTAGGGTACTGGTATTAGAGACCAAACTGCACATCTTTTATAATATTCATAATTCCCTATTCTTAAAACTCTAGCCTTTATTACAAAAAACCCAAAACTTTCCATATTTTCATTTGAAGTACGATAACTCAACATTTTCACATGAAAGCAAGATTTTTTTTCTTTTAAATCGTTTTTTTCATAATGTTTGGCAGTATCCCTTGTGAGTATTGTGGAGCTGAAATATTGTTATCACAAAGTGGCCTAACTTCGCCACTTGCATTGCCAAACCTCCTGTTGTAGGCATCCTAGGCGAGGCATATTCAAGATGCGGTTAGACAATCGACTTGTACAGAGTTAGCATCGTGATACTATATTTGGACTTAAACGTGTGATATATCCAACCACATGTTTGAAAAGCTTTACCCGCCTTCAACGGGATATGCTCATTGAACTTTTCATCATTTTGGAAAACTGCACCTAAATGTTTCATAGATGAGACCTGCTCAATATCATTACCTCCATTATCTACGAGTGACGTATTCAAAGGAGTTGACCAGAAGGCCATTGAGCGGCCTTTCATTCCGTTCAGGGCCATGTTAGTCTCAATAACCCAAGAATAGATTCTTTCTAGGTTCTTTGCCACGCCAGTGAAATCTTGGCCATTCCTACCCGAAACTAACTTTGCAATCGTCAGCATAAGAAGAGAGACTGGCAGTAATACTAAGCCTTTGAAGCGGGGCAATGAATATTTTAAACAAGAGGGGCCCTAAGATGAAGCCCTGGGGAACACCTGACTTGACATCATGTATACCACTACACGACCCTTCCACCTTAACAACTTGCTTCCTATCATGAATGAAGCTTCTTATCCAATTGAGAACCTTGCCCTGGATCCCAATCTCATGAAGTCTATACAACAGAGGGCCATGATCAACTTTATCAAAGGCCTTGGCAAAATCAATAAAGACAACATCAACTGACTCAGTCCCTCAATGACCTGCTCCAAATGCTCAATCAGTTGGGTAACCGTGCTAAAATGTGCTCGGAACCCGTGCTGGCTTGGAGGAAGGACTTCATTGACCTCAAGAAATTAAACAAGTTTGGACTTCATGATCTTCTCAAACACCTTCGCAATATTCGAAGTGAGAGAAATCGGCGTATAGTTACTGGGGAGCAACTTATCTCCCCCTTTAAAAATTGGAACAACGTGAGCTACTTTAAGTGAAGATAGAAACTTGCCCTGATCCAAGATGCAACGCATCAAGTACGAGAAAACAGGAGCAAGAACCAGTGAGCATCTCATCAGAAACTGAGATGTCACACTATTAGAGCCAGGAGAGCTCAAGAGTCTCAAGTCCAAATGTATCTTCAGAGCAATGAGCTGTTGCTTCTAAACTGGGGTGGAAAACACACACTGGAGACCTGATCTCCTAGCATGTTAGCCATAGTCTCTAAATTGCTAATGGCTTCCCCATCAACTTCAAAAGGCCCAGCAGGGTGCTTCATCTTTCTCTTAGAGTTCGCATAAGAGAAAAAAGCCTTCGGATTTGACCTGACCTCCTGAACCACCTTACTCTCAGTTTGTAACTGGTCATATTCGATGGAGGCCTGAATCTTACCCTGAACTACGTCCAACTTTTTTTGGGAGATTACCCACAATTACGGGATTTGAAGTGCTGTTCAGGCTTTTTGCTAGTTTGCAACTCTTTCAGAAAAACATTCAGGTATTGCTAGATTGGAGCAAACTTCCTTAAAAACTGAAACTAGTTCGTCAATAGCTGCATCTATGGACGATTCATGCTTCAGAATTGAAACCAGGTCCAGTTCTTCTAATCTTTCTGCAATTTGGGGCCAAAGTTCGTCTTTGAACCTGAACTTAGCCAGACAGACCTTTTTGACCGGTTTTACTCTAAAGGACGCCGGCTTTTGAGTTATGATCGACCCTATCTCAAGAACATTATGATCTGACATATTACTAGGTGTCACATGGACATACCGGATCAGATCAGGGTCATTGGACAGACCAAATCCAGAACGTTATTCGCTCAGGTGGCTACACCAACATGCTGGGAGAAATTGCGCAAGATCGCAAATTCTTCCAGCTTTTCGAACGACTGAGATGTATATTTCGAGATGGGAATCTATCCATCGGGACTAACCTCCCACTCTACAGCGCTGCTCGGAAAATTGAAGTCCCCTGCAAAGAAAACCTTCCCGCAGACTGCCGGATCCAACTCATTTCCAATGAATTGGAGAGCTGACATGAAGGAGTTTACTGAACAAGAGGAGGCCCTGAATATTGTCACAATGGACAGATCAAGCCCTCGGATATGACAAACTAAGACCTCTACTTCTCCATTCGACATTTGTACATGACTAATGTGCAAATCATTCCTAACGTGCAGGCATACACCCCCATGTGGGAATATGGGATTATCAGGGCGTATCCTATCACAACGAACTAAGTTGAAACCAACTATGGTTAGTTCTTCATCTAAGACCCCTGGCCGAAGCCAGGTTTCTGTTATATTCTTGTATAAGATGAATGAAATCTCTCTCTCAACGGCTAGTTCTTCTAAGATCTTAATTTTGTGCTGTCTTTTTTTAGAAATTAGACAATGCACGTTCAAATATAGCCCTTTACGGGCCTCTCTTTTGACGGACCAAGTTCACAAGATCTTGGACCACCTATCCAACCGTAAAAAAGTCCCTCTTATCAACAAAGCTACGTCTTACTCTACTGGAGCAAAGCATGAGCTAATTGGGATGGTTGAGTTGGGAAATGGGTTGGGCAGCTACATTTGAATAGGAACGTGTTTTGGGAATAGGGGTGGGGCAAGGAATATTAGGGAGGAGAGGTTTATAGGAATAGGGGTGGATTGGGTATTGGAAGGAAGAGGAGGGAATTGTGAGAGAGGGTGGGGAGGAGGGAGAGGGATGGAGGAAGTTAGACGGGTTAAGGAAAGGGGTGGGGTGAGATTAGGGTTTAGGAATAGGGTCAGCTCTAAAACTACGGAACTGAACTTATCCTATTTCAAGCCTTTCTTGGGGTCCCTTCTACGTGAATTAAGAGATACAGCGTAGATTAAAGCACTTCTTAAGCCTTATGGACTGACGGCACATGTACGGGTGAAAAAAAGGACAATCTACCTTTGAACATCCCTTCTTCCTATTGGCCTCAAGGCCGAACTTGATAAGTTTTTGACACATTTAGGGTGGTCAAACTGACAGCCTTTCCCTTCTGAAGGACAAGGCTGCTTTCGATACACTGGACTATTTTATTTTTCAACTATAAGTGAGACACTCTTCAACCTCTACATTGGTCAAATCGGTCGAACTTCTTCAACTACTGGGTGAGCCTTTCTTTTTTTTTGTTTGGTTTTTCACGGACTTTTCTAACCGCTACAGGGAATGTAATGCCCAGTACTATTAAAATGAAAGGTTATAATTCGTCTATTTATTACCTTTCAATTTTTATATGATATTTGGTCTACCAACGAATTTGAGTTGGCAGACCGAGCTAGTCTTGAATGTAGGTTGATCTGGTATGCTATCTAAAAAATTGTCCAAGTCTGACTTGAAAGATGCTATCGGATCAACAAGGCCTACGTATTCCCTACGAATATCAGAGGAGCAGCAATTAAACAATGAAGGAGCCCGAGAAAGAAAGAATGTGGACTTCATTGTTCGAACTAGCCTGGATTCTCGAAGGCTTGAAGATGCTCTCAAAACGCACATTAAGCTCTACAGCCACTAGAATTGGCCATAAATCCTGGGTTGGGACAAAGCTCATGGAATGCTTTTGAAGACGTACAGTATCAGATACCTTTCGTACCTTCTCTGAATACTGTACAGTCCCAACTTTTTTTAGCTTCTCCCAATATGAGAGCTCTCTCATATCCTCCATGTTCCTAGTGAAACATCTTTGGACTTGCTCGACCTTTGCAAACCTGCTGAACTCATTGGAGCCCAAATGGGTGAGGCATATTCAAAGATGTGGCTGGACAATCAACTTGTACAGAGATTAGGATCTTGATGCTATCTCTGGACTTAACGTGCGATATATCCCAACCACACATTGAAAAGCTTTACCCACCTTCAACTGGATATGCTCATCGAACTTTCCATTATTTTGGAGGACTACACCTAGACTTTCATAGATGAGACCTGCTCAATATCTTTACCTCCATTATCTACGAGTAGAGTATTTAAAGGAGTTGACCCAAATGTCATTGAGCGAATTTCATTCCGTTCAGGGCAATTACCATACTTAGAGTAGATTTTTTTGTAGGCCTTCGTCAGGCTAGTGAATCTGGCCATTCCTACAAAAACTAACTGTGTATGTCAGAAAATAAGAAGAGAGACTGGCATAAAAAACTAAGCTTTTGAAGCAGGGCAAAAGAATATTAATAAAAGACCCTAAGATCGACCTGGAAACGCAACTTGACATCATGTATGTACTAAGGGATCCTCAACCTTAACCAATTGCTCCTACCAAGAATCTCTCCTCTTTTT
>NC_081443.1:3253397-3253556 GCF_007210705.1 Tigriopus californicus
CCTTCCTCGTTGAGGACGCCTTACTTACTTGACACTTTCTGTAACCCAAAACTTGACCCTTAGATGGCAGGACAAAAGCACCATCAGAAAAGCGCCATCATGGCTGGATTATCGTTATTTATTTTCACCTTGAATCCATAGCTTCCATAGGCACTACAC
>NC_081443.1:3253589-3257464 GCF_007210705.1 Tigriopus californicus
AAGGACTTCATGAATATCAAGAAATTCAACAAGTTTGAACTTCATGATCTTCTCAAACACCTTCGCAATACTCAAGGTGAGAGAAATCGGCCTGTAATTACTGGGGAGCGACTTATCTCCCCCTTTAAAAAATTGGAACAACAAAACCCTTCAAGCAGAACCCTGTTTTCATTGACCCAAACAACTGAAGCCTCTATAATAAAGGGCTTATTGACTACTGAAGGATCCTTCCCTGCCAAGACCAAGTCCAAACATTGTCTAGCCTCTTTGCTGACTCTTCCAAAAATAGCTTCCATCATGAATGCAGAGGAACTATCAATGAGTAACAAAATCAAGAGACCAAGAAATGCCAAAAAAATTACAGACTTTACAATCTTGTCCTGAGATACAGGACAACGAAGCGAATTGGGAATGAACTACTTCACATCAAACTAAACATGCAAATCTAAGATGGAGATAGAAAAAAAGAAGTAGGGGGCAGAGAAAAGCAAGGAATGAAGATCATATGCAAACTAGGATATCAACACAATTGGTTCCCATTTGGTTCCATCGATTGTATTTAGCAAGCCCAACAAGGTAAAATATATAGGAAGACCGATCCAAATAGATCTTACAAGTACTTGGCAGCAAAGTAAAAGATTGACAAATAATTATTGACAAGCATAACTAAAAAAGTTTCTGACATGTGAACATGTTGCAAGGTGCTTTCAAATTCAAAATGCATTTCTTTTCGTTATTGGTTAAAGCCGTTAAAGCCATAGGATGGAAAAGTATGAATATTTTATAGTGCTTGTTGTGCTGCTTCTGCGTGGCCATATGGGCCCTTTAAGAGGGACATGGGAGAAAATACTACATAAGACATCGACATAAAGGGTTTTGAAGAACTCTCTAAGTACATTCATGTATTGTTGCCTACGAACAAAAAAAAACTTCAAATGTCTTGCCATCATTGTGACATTGCTGAAAACTAATTCTATTTCGTGGCGCTGTGTTCACGAGTGGCAGGAATCTAAGTTTCCGGCCACTCGTGAAGAAAATAGACATTCTCTTACGTCAGATTTGGATNGTATTGTTGCCTACGAACAAAAAAAAACTTCAAATGTCTTGCCATCATTGTGACATTGCTGAAAACTGATTCTTATGACGGGGACGGGGTCACAGTTTGTCCAATCCACAACCAAATAAATGATTACGTTTCCCTGTTTCAAAACCTAGGCTTTTTCGAACCTAACTTTAATACACTGGTCAAATACGATTATTTTTTATATCATCGTTCAAGGAGGGATGGAACTAAATACGTTTCAAGTAAATTAGTCGAATTAATCAGAAATGATCCTCATCAGGGGTTGCAAGCTCAACTTTTGACAAGTAACAATTTTGCGGAGGTCAGTGTTATTGAAGTTGTATTTTTTGTTTTACAAGGACCTGTTTTCAGCGGTGTAAAGTTCCCTCTCCGGCATGCAAAGGAAACCAATCGCAGCCATTAGAAATTCTATTTCGTGGCGCTGTGTTCACGAGTGGCAGGAATCTAAGTTTCCGGCCACTCGTGAAGAAAATAGACATTCTCTTACGTCAGATTTGGATTCGAGGGAAAATCACACCTTGAAAACCGGTTCTTATGAAAGAAAACAGTGTATTCAATAGCTATTCATACCTGTTTATTTACAAGTGGCTGGAAAGTAAATTCCAGTCACTACCGATGAGAATTTGACTTCTAATTGCTTAGAGCCAAGATTTACCTTGAAAACTTATAACCTCAAAAGAAAACTGCGTATTCAATGGCCTGTTTTGCATATAGGCTTATTCAAGTTTGGATTGCGAAATGTTGACATGGTCAACAAACATTAAACTCGTTTGACTTTTAATGGCCCCTCGTTTGAAGAAAGGAGTAAGGGAATGAAAAGGGAACTCTTCAAAGGTGTCTTGACTGGTAACCGGACAACTCGATCCAGTGGACAGCTTGACCCAACCGACAACTCGACCCAGAGAACAACTTAACCCAGCGGACAACTCGACCCAGTACAATAACTAGACAGTCTACTTCAGACATGAGGGTCATCAGGGGAGCTAGCCAGGAGAAAGTAGGAAGAGCAACGCCTTGCATTTTTTTGGCTTCCTTCCTCGTTGAGGACGCCTTACTTACTTGACACTTTCTGTAACCCAAAACTTGACCCTTAGATGGCAGGACAAAAGCACCATCAGAAAAGCGCCATCATGGCTGGATTATCGTTATTTATTTTCACCTTGAATCCATAGATTCCATAGGCACTACACAAAGGAAGCTAGCATTATCTATCCCTCCAGTTTTCTGAGCGAACTTGAATGAGAAGGTTTGAGAAGCATCTGTCCTGACTTTGCTGTGTTTGATAGCTTCATAAGATCGACTTTTTTTGTTCTTCCAGAGCTTGATTGCTTCCTGGAAAATGTAGTAGACAGGGATAATAAATAACTAAAGACCATTTTTGATCACCTGGCACAAAATGGCAGAAAATCATGCAAAAATGATGGCGAAAAATTATAAAAGAAAAAATTATATTAACATAATTAATCACACAAATTATACCTGCAAGTGTTTTCAATTCGTTTTCACGTCTGACTGTAGCCGTGAGATGCTGGGAAGGTGATTTCGTATTGATACAAGACATTGATAAAGAAATCTCACTCAAGTCTGATGGAACTTAAATTTTATCATGAAGGGCTGCATGAGGCTAATATATTTTTAATCAAAATTAATTTTGATGCAATCGAAACTGTGCGTCTGACAGATTCAAATATCATTCCGATGTGAGTGACTAGGCGTGCATTCGTTTTGGTTACTATTTAAAGCTTATGGATATTCTTTTGATGCAATCAAAAAATTGAATACCTCATGTATAACAACATAAACGGAACAGCTCGAATTTAAGTTAGTTCCATCTTTTTTTGCTTCTAAATTATGCATATTAGTTAGCAAGGATCATGGTATTATTTTTTTAGATTATTGATCATGGTTTATATCTAAGTCTAGCATTGCCAACACTGGCGGCCATTTTGGACCACCTTCCACTATTTTATACCACTTTCTGACACTACCTTGAAATGGCAGAATATGGCAGAAATTCCTTAAAAGCCGACTTTTCCCCATTGATGGTAGTAAATGTAATAACCAAGGATCGGATTAAAAATCTTTTTGATTGTCAAATAATCACTGAAAATTGAAAAAATATTTTGAAACCACCAAATATTTTTTTTCTCCGCAGAGATGTAAAAATTTTGCAAAATTTTGACCAAACAATCAAGATATCTCAACATTTTGCATTATTTCAAAATCTTTCAAATCAAGGCCTTTGACAAGGTAGATCATGAACTTTTAGTTAACAGGCTCCATGAGATTGGAATCCAAGACAAGGTTCTCAATTGGTTAAGAAATTTCATCTCTGGTTGGAAGCAATTGGTTAAACTTGAGGGATCCCTTAGTGACATACATGATGTCAAGTTGGGTGTTCTTCAGGGCTCCATTTTGGGTCCTCTGCTCTTCATCATCTTCATTGCTCCGGTACAGAAGCTTGGTAGCAGTAATATCAATATCTCTTCCTATGCTACGCTCAATGGCCTTCGGGTCAACTCCTTTGAATACTCCATTCGTAGATAATGGAGGTAAAGAAATTGAGCAGGTCTCACCTATGAAACATTTAGGTGTAGTTTTCCAAAAAAATAGAAAGTTCGAAGTTGAAGGCGGATAAAGCTTTTCAAACATGTGGTTGGATATATCACACGTTCAAGTCCAAATATAGTATCACGATGCTAACTCTGTACAAGTCGATTGTCTAACCGCATCTTGAATATGCCTCGCCTAGGATGCCTTTAACAGGAGGATTGGCAATGCAAGTGGCGAA
>NC_081443.1:3257515-3276508 GCF_007210705.1 Tigriopus californicus
GTCCTTAACTCTGGTTTTAGGGTCAATGGTAGTGATTGTAAAGGTTTTATGTACTTTTGTACCCTCCACAATCCAGGTTAGTCAAAACAATAAAAGCACTCTCTTCTTTTACAGGTTCCTTCAATGTATTATTTGCCTTTCCCCAGTGTATGTTTGGCGCAAAGCTTAGTTTTATATTGTTATACTAAATAACTATTATAATTTAGCTTTGATTTTTCGACATTGTAATCTCAATTTGAGCTTCACAAAATAACTCGATGCGACCGTTCCAAAAGTAAAGGTTTTGTCATTTTCTTGATCTACGAATGGATTTCTTTATTCATTTCCTCTATTCACTAAACGATTTATTGCATCCCTTAGATACGATTTATTGCATCCCTTAGATTCCTGAAATTAGGGCATGCCAAGACTTTACTCCAAAGGCAAAACGGTACAATTTTCAAAAAGCTCACATATTTGACTGCAATATGTTTTAACTTGACACCTAAATCAGGATCAACTGCACTTTTTTGTAACATACCTCAAAAAGAAAACATGAATATCGTTGATGTATTAGATTAGTAATTAAAGTCATCGAAGTTTTGGCACTACAGGGCCTACTCAGAAAAGGTTGTGTTGAACAAGCACAAAAGCAAAAACTTATGCATTGCCAGTTTAACGGTTGGTCCACTCAAATACGTATAAACAATGTGAAGTGGAGAAAATTCATATATGAATGTACTGCGACACCCTGATTTTGGGCATTTTGTGGAGGAAGAATTTAGAGGAACATCATAGTTACAGTTCACAGCCAACTTACACCGGGTATAGACGGAATTTGTCATTTATTTCCAGGCTTGTTCAAGTGAATAGTATTCTGATGCTGAGCCAAGATATTAGTACGATGACACAACTTCAATCATATTTCCCTGATTTTTTTCTACTTCAAATGGATGATTTGATAGAAATCGAGATATCTATTCAATAAAAAAGGCCAAATCTAAAGCAAGGGAGAAGGACAATATAGGTGTATGACTGGAATCATATCATAAGAAGAATATTTATAAATAAAATATTGCTAAAAATATCAAATTTGGTCGGAAAGAACAAAAGTTACTTTAAAAGGTGATCATAACAAGAGGAGTCTTGTTCGTGAAACATCTCCCCCAACATTGGGGCATTCTAACAAATGAATGGAACTCCTAGGGTGTTGCAGTTCATCCCCTTTTTCGGGGAGGGGCTGCCATTGCTTCCATTCCATTCCTTGGGGATAAAAGTTGCATCGGTGAGTTCGCCTCTTTCCTCATTTCTAAACAAGCGTTGCCATTTCCCTGGAGTTTATCCACTGTCTCGTCTTGGTTGAGATTTTCCAATGGTAGACACAATGCAAATAAGCCCGACACTTCGATTGAGGGCAATTTATAACGAGATGGAATACAATTGTCCAAGATAAAAATTTGTATCCGAACATGACTTGTTTGGGCTCGATATAAGTAGGATCCCTGAGCCCTCCGACCAGTTAGAAACCCATTTGAGAGGAAGCTAGAGAGGGTAAAGAGCACTTAGCTTTTTAGATAATTGCCAGTCTTTAGCTTCCTCTGGCATCCTGTCCACAGCTATAGAACTCGGGAACCAGAGAATGCAATAAAAGGCAAACAAACATCAAACGCATGTCCTCGTTGGCAGAAGTTTTTTTTTCAAACTTTCGTTAAATGCCAACCATATGCCAAGGCGTCAATGTTGTTGGCCAGACCCTCTTTTATGGCAACTTCCGCCATGTCCCAGTTTGAAATTCGCTCTAAGAAACATGGGTGCTTGAGAAGTTGGAATCCTTGGGAGACATTTTGCATTTGATCGCTGAAAATAAGCATACACACACATCGACATGCTCGCTGTATGATATGAATAAGAAACGACCCTCAGTATCTTTGAACGTTGACAACTCAACTCTTTTACTGGCCAAGAAATTTAGCAGCTTCCGTTTAAATCGATCCCCAAAATACTTGTTTGATTTACCTTTTGAGGATTCACTATTTATTCTCTCTGTATCAACATATGGTTCACCAGGGTCGCTCCTTTTTCATTCGGGTTTCTTCTGTAGTCAGGGGAGGATTTCAATCCGTCCTACTCGGAGAAACAATTTGTCTTGATTATTGGCTCTCTTGAAGTATTCCACAATGCGCAGAGGACATAGAGCTTTTCTACTTACATACTGTACATTCAGTAGTTTGCATATAATGGAGCACTGATAACATCTAATCTCCTCTGTCTGCAAGTGGAACTCGCCCCTTTTTCTCTCCCTAGTCAACCAGCTATTGAGCACCTCCAACTTTCAACCCATCCATGTGTCGTATGTAGTGTGTGTGTGCCCCATCCTCAAATGCTCTCCAATATACGTTGAGCATTCCAAAATTCCGGGGAGCAGTTCAGACCGTAAACTCGGGATCCAAGCATCATTTGTTGTCATTTGATTGTGATTTTATGTATGAGTGCCACCACTACCACCATCTCCACCACCACCACCGCCCTGCTAGGGGTTGAATGGTTCCATCTCGTCCCTTTGTTCTGAATAAACGCCAGTGCCAACAGTGGAGGGAATCAAATCAAATCGCACGTAGAAAATGTGTAAATTGTGCCAAATCAAATTTGCGCCTTCAGATTTTTGTCCTCGAGATCACCAGACTCACACGTCAATTTGGATTTCCGCTCCAGCATCCAATGGTTGTTGTAGTACCGAAAAGGGTACCCAAGACGACGGCGAATGGAAATGTCTTCCGCTCCAATTGGTTTTATGCATTGATCACTGATGACGAGATAGAGAGAAAACACAAGAGATGAGATGCCTTCCAGCCTTGTTAGTCAAGACGTGGGATCACCCTCATGGCGATAGAATGTAAAGGCGCCCAACCCTCTCTCGAGATCGCGCAGATCCCTTGATTCATTCCTATGGAGCATAGCTATGGAATCCACGTCAGATTTGACGTTTTCTAGGTTTTGTCTTAGATTTGATCCCGATCAGCCTTCAATAGCGACGATGCAATCAATCAAAATGAATGGGGTGGATGTGGATTTTGATCTAGCCAAGGGTACGAATCGGTGGATCAATGACAACCCCCAAATTCTGTGGTCGATGAATCGAGGCGAAAGCCAAGTTCAATTTACATGTCATCACTCTGTAATGAGAGGGAGAGATGTAAATGTCATTGGACCGAAAAATATTTCCACACGTCTGACGCGAGTATGAGCTAACAATAACGGAATATTGGTTCATACTTCTTGCCTAAAAATAGTTTGGTCAATGAACGCGAGAGACGAGCGTCTGTTAGTCCAGAAAGTAAGACCTTTAAATCGTAGATGCATCGGTCCAGAATTACGTGCTTTCTACTCTGTTTTGAGTCGAAACTTCACGATGTTTCGGTCAAAACCATTTTTTGAGGACTAATAGTATCACACAGTGTAAAATGTGTGTTTACAGAAGGAACTTCAATATAATATTTACATATTTGGAAATCATTCTGATGTATTGTATAATGCGTGTCTCAATTTATGACACGTATTATCCAAGCACAAGCACTGGAACTGACTATGGATTGCTTTTATCATCATACCGGGTGCGCCGTATTATCATGTATATATTGATTTCAATGGACTTGATGAAGTAGAACTCATTTGTAATGAGACGGAGAGCTTAAGACTTAAAATGAAAGTTGGAAGGCCAGAATCCTTTGGAGCCCAGCCTTTGTTCAAGGTAAGCCTGGACTTGGAGAATACCCTGGTGGAGGCATGGAGCTTATTAATACTGTAGTAACCCGAGGTACGGTGGATGCCAAAACTATTGGCAATTTTAATGGCGGTCTCACCTTTGTCAAGTTTGGACATAACCTCCTTCCACAGCTCTTGCATGTTTAAGAGGCTACTATGTTGTCTACTTTTAAATTTAGATCGACAATGTGCTCGAAAATGGTTGGTAATGATCATGGGCAAACTATGTCTAAAATGAAGGAGAATTAGCCAGATCTCCCATTGACGCGCTTATCGGGGCTAAAAATAAGTGTAGAAAATAATATGGAGCACCCAGTATACTTGGAGTTTAGTTCTTACAGCCGTATTTAAAAAACGTTTGTTGATTGAATTCATATTGCACCTTGAATAGGAACCGGCATTTGTTTGACTCTTTCAGCAACTGAGAGCATCGTTGTCAGACTTTTGGCGGGGAAAGATCCAAAAATTGTTGCCACATGCAGGCAAAAACACTCTCCTGCTGGCAACCAATTTTGATCCCGATGTTAAATTTTGTAAAACACTCGTCGTCACAACTTTGCGACTTTGACATCATGGCAAGCTAACGTTTTCATCCACAAATCTAAGTCAACCTCTCTTAACCCAAAAACTTACGCATAACTTATGCGCTCTTGAATGTTTTCCCTGACTTTTAGGGAAACAGGATTCATATTCCAAAAGTAATGAATGTGTTTTTTTTTCAGCGATTATCTATCTTAAAGTTTTTGTAACTAGTGATCATTTTCAGGGGAGAATATTCAAATTTGATAAACTAGAGTGCCAAGTTTTAAGGGCTAGTCAGATGTGACAACCCCCAAGGCTGACTTCATAATGTATCAACGAAAGGATAAATCAAATTTTTTATGCCTTCATTAAGCATCAAGGAGATAACATTCTCAATGGCGGTCAAAAAGACTACAGAAAAAGAATCCCACTAAATTTGAAATCCTAGAGCATGTGAAAATCAAACTAGAAATGATCGAAAACCATATTTTAGAACCGAAAAATATATATTATATCACTCAAGTCTCATCATGAAGCAAGGTAAGGATGCCTCTTCAATCGTAAACTTCTTATCACTAATTGGGACGCCAACACAGTTCTTCACTATCGATTAGTTGAATGAGAGGCATTCTATCACAGATCTTCAGTGAAAGGCAACACAGTAAAGGGGGATGGAGGATGAAGGACGTTTTCCACAGGACTCATGCTCCTCTCAGGAACTCACATCCGTTGTCGTGCTCCTCTCAGGAACTCACATCCGTTGTCGTAGCATTCAGTTTAGCCATTTTCCTCTGTTTAATCCGCCAACATTTGGTGCATTCCCCGTCGTTGGCCAAGACTTTCTCCAGACAGGTTTTATGATAGCACGCCTTGCAGGTCTCACATTGAGCCACATCTGTGGTTTGAAACGAGAACAAAACGTCCTCGGACCGGCAGCCTTCGCATAGATGGCCTCGCATATGACAGTACTGCAAAAGCCAATGATTGCCTTACTAACTGAACACTAGGTCCATTTTCAACTGCAATAAGAAACCTGTTGGAGTACAATAAAAGGACACGAGCTTTTTCGTCTTTGAAAGACCGGCTTCTCAAACTGGGTTGGCTTTTGCAGTTGACAATCAACCTCGTGTCATTCTCCATTCTCAATAGTGTACGTATATTCGAGAGTTTGATAAGATACTAAACCACACGATTATGGGAAGGGTATCTTTTCTCTTTTTACATATAAAAAGCGTAATAGCCTCGTTCGCGATTGGAATGTGTTCTCTGCATCGTTGTGCTGAACAAATTCCGATAGCGAGACACGCACCTTGCATTGTAGAATATGAAGTTTGGCCGCCTCGACCGCCGTGGGGAGTTCATGGAGGTATGAACCTAATTTGATGCTGCAGATCTCATTCAAAGTCAGCACGGCAGGTTCCTCAATGTCAAATTTCCCTATCGTTTTAAGCAAACTGAAAAGGAGGAAAGATCAAGATCTTGAAATAAATTGATCGTTATTTCCCGATTCTAGCTATTTCTATGTAAGAAGACAGAGTGACAAATTCAAAGTTGCGTGATGTCTCTGGCTCAATTCGTCGATGTTTCAGTATGATAGTATATCTCTGATACCCGCTTCGAATGGCGTCCCTGACACACCCAAAATGGACCCAGAACATTTACCAGAGCACTTGCCCGTGCAATGAAACATGTATTGTTTAATTAAATACATCCAATGAGAAAACGTGTACATCTTGCGATAAAGATTATTACTTTTAACATTTTGGATGTCTAAATGGTAATACACGATTAAATCTTTTTTCCAATCCCAAAGAGACCCGTTCCTACCTCATGATTTCCGAATCCCCTGAGTCATGCCTTCGATTGCACGTCATAACGTAGGGGAAGACAATGTGCGCCAATCTTCTCCACTTCAGAGCTCGACGAAGTCGTTTGGCCCGCTTGACCAATTCAGGGCTGATGATTTCCATAAAGAAGAGTCGTTCGTGGAACAGGGACTTGATGACGGACCGTGCAAAAGTGCTGACAGGCTCTCTGGAAATTGGAAGGTTCCCAGTCAAAAAAAATGGATCCGTTTTCCTTGAGTTGCGTATTTGTTCTTTTGGCACTCTTAAGTCATTTTTTCTCCACTCCAGAGGGAAACGGGGTTATTAGCAATTTATGGCGGTCTGTTCATGATGCACCCCAAGACAGATGGGAACATTGTGGAACAACGGCCCACAATTTTAAGTGACTCTCCTCTTTTGTAAAGCCTCCTAGCCTGGCGAAATGTTGCTTGAGTTGTAAATTATGGACACACGGTGGCTCAATTGAAGTTAAACTATGAAACCACAACCACAAGCATCCCAAGCACCTACAGCTAATCACTTGGCTCTTGATTTTGTCTACTTTTTTTCATCAGGTTTTAGGGCTCGACTGAAATTCTTTGTGGCCAGGAAAATATCAACAGAACGTGAAGGGAAGTGCAATGGAAAAGACGCATTAGTGCCTTTGTCATTTATTACTACCATCATGTACGAAAATGACAAAATTCGTTGCTCTTTTCGAAGAAATAGCCAATAGGGAGAAATATTTTAAAGAAAATGAAACATGATTCTTATGTGCTTTATTTCAAAATAGTTATCTATTACCACAGGACTTTTTTCCATGCGAATTTGAGTTTCCCTAGCCACCGTGATCCAGGGATGCTTTGAAAATTGGACGCTCTCGAGATAGCTTGCTCGATCCATTATTTACACTTCAAAGCCTCGACCGAACTTTGAAATTGTCGGCTCAAGCCATTTTGTCTTGTTGAAGGCTTAATAAAAAACTTCGGTAATGAGCTAACAACTTTCATTTCCACCCGAGCTTTTGAGCTGAATGACTATCTCAATATGAGTTGGCTGGCGCGGAATCAGAGAGTAATAATCTCGACACTCGTTGTCATTCGTCATGTCTCGCCGATATCATCTACACTGTCCTTTATCTTCGACAGAATTGAGCCAGCCATCAATGCCTTCATTGTCAGATCAATTTTAAAGAAATGAGAGCGTAAACTGCACTATACACGTACCTGTCAAGACTGTGCATCTCTTAAAGCTCAGGCTTATGCACATATTATTGCCCCCCCCCCATTAATGCCATTCCCCAATGAGATGCATACAAAAAGGCATAATATGTACATATGCCCTACGCAATTTCGACCCCCATGCAAGACCCAAACTGGAAATAGTGGAATTGAATCCCCTTTTCCGGTCAATTACCTCCCACTTCTTCTAATACTGTCGGGGTTTGTAGCCCTTTACACAGATGTGCTTGCGGAGCCATGGCATTTTTATCTGCTCCAATGAGAGTGCAGTGGTTTCTAAACGCGGTGGTTTTCAATCTATCAACTTAAGATTTAATTTCTAAAGCACTATTTTGAATTTCTAGTGATGCTTAGTCTCTTTCAAATATTATCATAGTTTCAAGAATAATGATAACTTTTATTTGCGACTCACGGTCGTGTCAAGTTGTGCATAATCAAATAGAATAGCTATGTAAAAACACATACATGATTGGGTCAACAAATAAAAAAGAATCACAAAGACGAAAAAATAAACCATTTGATCTTTGAATTTCAGTAAGTAATTGATCTGGATGAATCGAATGTTGTCTCATGGTTACGAAGAAGTCAATCCGTGAGTATGCTGTTACCCGCAAAACGTAAATATGGCTCTGGTTAATGAAATAGTCATTTCCATGCGTACCATGGATGGAGTACGATTTATTGCTGAAATGTCATGTTTGAGCCTGAATTTTGATCAATATATTAAGGTTCGAATTCAATATAGCAGTATGCAATAAAATAATATATTTTTTTTCAGACTCGTGGTCATTTCAAAGCGTAGAAAACAAAGACAAAAAAATGTTTGAACGGTGCATTACAACAAGAAAAAAATGGGTGAAATGTGTAATATTTAATTAAGACTGTGATGTCACAGATGAGTTGGTTGGTTTTTCTAAGGTTTGCTTAGGCTACGCTAATTTAGGACAACCATGCATATTGCCAACACAATTAGTTGCCTCATGAATCCAAAATAAAATTTGGCATTGGCTTTATACCTTCATTGAGAAGATGTCTCTTTTTTTTATTTTACCTGCAAATAAATGAACAAGAAAAAAAAGCGATTACTGAAAAATGAAGATTTTTCTTTCTCTAAAAGTGCATGCTCGAATATTTTTTTCCGTTTAATTTCAGCCTTGATTATGAAATATGAATTCATCGTAACTTTAAAAAGCATAAGTATGTAAGATACTGTACACTCATGAAGCAGATTGAGCGACCGTGTCAGGTTGGTTGGCCGCTAATAAAGCCCATCTCTGCGCAGTGCCAGTCAGCAAACACTCTCGAAGTCAGATGGAGAAGGCAAGACTTACTCTTTGAAGTTCCAGTTGTGAATGATTTTGGCGGGGAGCACGCTGGTTTGACCAAGATGACAACTGGTGCAGAAGTACTTCCCGAAATAGGAGCAATAGCGGAAAGTTTTGATGTACCGCATTTGGACCGTCATGGAGCAGCCGGCACATTGAAAGTTCTGCTCTTGCATTGATGGAAAAACTCTGGAGACACAGACAGGAACAAAAGGGAGAAAGAGAGCATAGCAGACGGTTGAGAAAATACAAACAGAGGTATCAAAGTCAATCCATTTCAAAATATGAGCAAAGAAAAACACGAGAGGAGACCACAAGAAACAGCTCAAGAAGAAAAAAAAAACTTTGGTTACAAGTACGTTGATGTGCTTGGTGCTTCTTGCTTGGTCTTGAATAATTTTTGATGTAAATTTTTGTTTTGTTGCGACAAAAGTTAGATAAACTTACTTTTTCTTCACATGAGTCTTGAGTATCAGTTGGGGTCTCGGTGGAGCCCAGGTGTTGGTTCCACGTAACACAGGCGCATTTGCAGGGGACTCGGTTGAATCCGAGAGGGCTTGAAAGTCTTGGGGTAAAGGCAATGGCTAGAAATAGACATGCACATCGACATCGATTCAGTTGCACACTTCAAGTCAAGGACTCACCTTCTGGGGAGTGTCTTCGTCTCCCACCAACCATTTCAAATCACATACTTTCGGTTGAATCTCAGGCTTCTTGAGATGAAGCAAGGCCAAAGCCAAAGATTCAGCCGAACTTTCACGGCGATGACCTCGGCTTCGACCTGAATTCCCGTTCTCTTGACTGGTGGTTGTGTCGATATCACTAGGTTGAGAGGGACTGTCGATAAAATTGAACTTAGCTCGTAATCATCGTTCATAAGGCAAACACCATGTATGATTACTTACCTTCGAAGAGGAGTCTCCTCATCTTCGTTGGATTCATCATCTGAAAATATCGGGCTGGACAGACCCGAGCTAAACGATGATGACATCACACTGCTCTCCAAAGAGTTGGTCACATGATCCATGATTTGCCCTCGGATTGGCGCACCAACATTGGACCGATGTCGCCGGAAGCGTTGATTTCGCAGCATATTCTGAACATGATCCAGATCCACTGGGGCTGACATTGTTTCTCCTTCTTCGCCCTTGAAGAAAGAAGACCTTTTTGATTTATTTCATGCGTTAAACAACCTTCTTTTCGTCCATACTTGACGAGTTTGAGTTGCGGATTCGTATTGTGCAATGTTGATGCCTTGGATGATGGCTTCGGCCAAGATGATATGAGCCAATTCCTTGTCCAATTCAGCTTGATATTGGCTGAAGCAGCCTGGAAGCATATGTGATTGAAGGCATGTTTTAGATATTTCAATTCATCACCACCGGGTTGCCCAAATAGTAAAAGGGCACCGAAAACGGCATTCAATAAAAAAAAAGCGGGCGTATTTGCGTTTTAGCATCGAAGCTAATCAGGGATTTGGAACAATGCAAGCGTTGGTTGGTCGAATAATGGGGCACCCCGCATGGTTTCGTGAGTGCATATTTTGAGATGCGATTTGTACCCAGTTGCTCCTACTGCGAGTATCAGATAATTTCGTGAACGCACATTTTGAAATGCGACAGTACTAAACTGTACCCAGTCGCATTTCAAAATGTGTGTTCACGAAATTATCTGAATATTTTTTGGATTGTTTTTTTCCTGTTTTTTTTAATTGAATTGCTAGTTTCCCTGACCAATTACTCATGGGCTATCCTGAAGTACCTGATTGGAGGTAGTTTTGCAATGACTGATCCTTGGATGTAGGCTTTGGAGCGGTCCACGATTCTGTGGGCGGAATAGGCGTCAAGGAGGAAGATTCCAAGACATTTTCGTCCGAGTGAAATATCGGGACCTAAAATATGATGCGGATGTGTCTATCCTCCGTTTATGAATTGCTGTTGTTCCGATTCCTACCCTCTTTTGAATAACTTGGGCAGAGTATTTAAGTCGAGGAATTCCTTCATCAAAATTGTTAATGTTCGACGAGATCGAGATCTTGGCCAATGAATCCGAGGCACACCGGCGATGTCGTTGATAAGTCGTATGAGCGACAGGGTGGTTCTGGTTGGAGTGTGTAGAATCAGAATCGGTGCTGACAATGGTGGGACGACTTTCGGTCAACTTAGACTTGAGATTTGCAGTCAGATCGTTCTCGGAATTAGACATCTGCCTCCTCCTCATTAGTATATTCAGGCTGGTTGCATCACAGAGGTTTGACGGAGGGACTTGTTTCGGAATGGTACCGGTATCAACAGGCTAACAAGATGAAAAAAAACTGATATCCTCTAAATACCGACAAAAATGAACTTAAATGCCATTAGCTCACCTCACGTTCTGGTGTTGGGGGTAGAAAATCGACAGGCATCGATTGGCTGTGAACATATTTATGTGAACTGGATTTGGCTGACAAGGACGCAGATCGTTTGGCTGACAAAGAATTACGACGAAGAGAGTTGAAGCTCTTGGGTGTGGAAGATGGTTGGTTGACTGGAATGACCCAATGTGAAAACTCATCCTGAAATGCGAATCATTAAAAAGTCACCCACGATATACGAAAAGACATGGCACACCATTGAAAGTACCTCAAGACGATGCTTGAGAGCGGAAAACCGAGTTACGTCAAGATCATCCAGACACTGAGTCACCTCTAACAAGAGGGCGACCAAGGGCGGACTACGAAGGAAGGCATCCTCGTGGTAAAATTGTCTGATTGCAGCATCATCTTGAAAGCACTGACTCAAGATTTTGGTCAATTGGGCTTCCAGTAACCTAAAAAACAACCAAAAACCGGTGTTCAACCTCAATCATGACTATCCATTGAGACATATTATGCACTATATCTAGAGTTTTTTCTCATGATCAAAGTCTTGATCTTACTCATTGGAATATTGTTTGATTACTCAATTCTTTGGACCACAATCAGGTTAACATATATTGCAACACTAAGCCAACATTATTTTCTGTCAACTAAATAGTGCGAGATTGTATGCAATGACCGATGTGATGAGGATAGAGAGCCGAAATACACTATGCACCCGTTTTAAGGCCTGTTCAAGTTCTACCCCATCAAAAGCCGATTATTAGTAAGGGGTTGACGACCTTTAAGGATGAATAAGCCTGTCAAAACGGTATGTTTTGAACAACGTACTTGCACTTGAGGAAGGGCAGCCACTCGCCTTCTTGGCTGATGACATTAGCCTCGACGCCGGTATAATGCTGGAGCACTTGGCGCAAAAAAGCCGCACAACTCGGTCCACTATCGGCCACGTTGGTCTGTCAAGCATCAAAAGAAACATTCTGGGAAATTATTATGTCACGTTAATGTCAATTGTGTCGCAAATTAAGATGTTGGCCAATGCCGGTTTTGAATCCATGGCTTATTTATTGTTTATTGTGCATGCCACTCAGACCACCCAAAGGATGGAAGAAGAGTATTGGCGAGTAACATAGAATAAAATAATATATAGAATTTAAATGAAGTGCAAGCTGAAGCATCATCAAGTTATTACTTGGTCTGGCAATATTTCAAAAAATCTTGGAATAAAATCTGGTTGATTTGTCGGGAAAACTCAGCAAAGGAGAGACATTCTCTCATTGTGAGTGGTAGGATATTCCCCGCAGGACAAGTTCGGACGAAAAACGAATTTCTTTTGGCGTACGTTTTCACAAGGGGGAGCCGCAACAATCTCTGACCTGCCCCCCTAGTAACCGAGGTGTTAGTTTTAAATTTTAAACTTGCATAGACTTGGATGGGTCATGTAGAAAACACTGGCTGAAAAAGAAAAAACAACAATCTAGCCAAGAAATCTTGCATGAAGGTGGGAGACATTCGCGACAAGTTTACGAAAAAGGCCAAGAAGTACGAAGCAGGCTCATCTGAAAATGAGCTTGCGGTAATATTTGTCCATTGAATATACGTTGAACGCCGCCCATGTCAAGTTCGCTTACCAAACTCTTCAACATAAGCTAGAAATGAATGCCATGGCAACTAAAAGTACTACAAGAACTGAAGTATTATTCGACGTATTGTTTCGTTATTAAGAAAAGTGGATGGGAGGGGGGGATTTCTGGGTGGTTCAGAGATTGAGGGCTCGAATAGGTGCCTCTCAATGGGCTCCAAGATTCTCATCCACCCACCTGTGAAGGATGGGCGTGGTTGTGTTGGGGCGGCAGCCAACATTCGTGATTGAGAATGGTCATCAATCCTTGAAGCAAGCGATCGCGTCGGAATCCACCAAAGATGTCGTGATTGGCCGAAGTGCGGGCAGCCAGCAGGTAATAATCGCATTGACTCACGAATGCCAACAACAGACTGATCCCGGCCGGGCTCGAACTCATCCCTGACACCGAGTCCCAGGGCTGCCCACCACTCGCCCCCAATTGAGCCATGGACCACGGCGCTCTTGATGTGGTATGAGAGTCCGATGCGTTGAACGATCCCAATCAAACATCAAGAACTGATGAACCGACCCACTAGGTTGTCTGCCATGATCAACCACGGATAAAACTCCCAATTCTCACAGCGAAAAGTCTCTCAGTTAGTCTTAGCGAGAGAGCGAATGATTGACTGTACTCGCTGTATATACTCCCATCCACAATAACAACTTCAACAATACACATGACAGACCAGGGTGGCAAGTTTGAGCGGGCGAGGAAAACGACGAACATTGTGCATTGAGTTACATTGTCACTCTTTTCAATTTGCTGGCTTGTGCAACCAAATAATATCCTAAAATTCCCCTGATGAAGTCAATGAAATTCAAGATTCAAGGACTAATTTTATGAGGCAACCTGATGATTTTGGACGTTTTGTGGAGAAGGAGAATAGGGCATGTCAAGTGATGGAAATTCAAGGAAAAATGTGTTCCGGCACCCTGATTTTGGGCATTTTGGGGAGGAAGAACTGGGACAAAAATAACAGTCAACTCGGACCATCCACAAGTTGAATTTTCAGTAATCAAATGATTTTGAGTGAGCTGTGATTCAAAACCCAACAAAATGAACACATTTGGTAAACGCACTATCAAATTGGCTCAATAACTTAATGCTACTTGCTTAGATGAGCAGGTTAAATGGAATAAATGTCAAAATTCAATGCATGCACAGTGCGGTTTGGCTGGGCATGTTGTCTTTGATTTCACTCCATGGAATAACGTCAGTTGTTCATAAACGCGTTCAGTTGACAAGCCCTATTGAAACAAACCATCACAGCCAGAGAAAACAAAAGAAAAAGAATGCCTAAGCTCGAAAAGAGTTGCACTGGGTGAGTTATCTACAATAACAGACAACTCACACTGTTTTTATGATTTGGTTTAATTTTTTCACGGACTTTTCTAACCAGTACTGGAAGTGATATCCCCAATACTTTTGAAAAGAAACTTGACATTTTTTTCTGCTTATTTTAGCCGTCTCTAGTAATATTGTGTTTCAAACTGGAATATCAGCTTTTTAGTTTCAAGGACCAAGGTTAGAGCTCCCATCACAAGCAAAAAGGGTTCACAATCAAATTTAAAATGATTTAACTGAGTGACAAAAAAACGTCAGCCCTTCATCTTTAGACTTTAAAGCTTGTTCCTGATCTTGAGTTTCCATTTCTGTCCTCAAAATAGTGACCAGACAATGTGACCCAATGGACAACTTGCACCAATGGTCTAATTGACCTAACTGACAACTTGACCCAATGGACAACTGGGCCCAGGACAACTCAATCCAGTCATTTAAAATCAAAAGTAGATGACACCAGATCAACAAACTCACCTCATTTATTTGGGAAAAAAGCAATCTCATTGTGGGGTTTAAGATAATAGTAATGCACTTGCTACTTGAAATTTGACTTTCAAAATATTACTGATGGGCTGCCTTGTTAGACCATCAGGTTAACCAAAGGAAGTTTTATGAGTGTAGGATCCCTTTTTATGCAATGCCCCCTCAGTTTGTCATTAATTTAACCTTTTTTTCGTATTAAGAGACAGTCAAATGATTTCTTGATAGCTTGAACAGAGATGTTTTGTTAGTGGATGGCTGCAATGTCAGTCAGGGCATTTCATGTCATTGACAACAAATGAATGTTACAAATTACTTCAAACTGAAGCCACCAATATCAAAACTCATCTATTCTCTTAACATTTTGATAAAATTATTCACCATTAAAAGACATCATTTCAAGCAGGTAAAAAAGCACTTTAATTAAACATTATGTTTGCTTATGATGCCATAACATGGAAAATGATTAATGGCAAAGGGCTATTCATGAGAGTTCATATCATTTTATAGTGCTTTATTATTATGCTATTTACAGAAACACAAAAAGAGGGTAGTTGTTTCCATTGGAGGGGCTACCATTTGACCTACGTCAACTGGATTAAATGGTTAGACCAGACCTGTGATCAAACAAATGAAACCAAGTTATTAACTCAATTGTGACACAAAATTTTGCAATGACACTCCATCTCTCTAAATTAAAAAAGTCAAAAAACAACAACAAATCATTGCGTATCACCCTGTGCCCATTGGGCAGAAAGATACCCTTGTTGTTTCTTTTGTGCGTGATTTCATGACAATTTCACAACTCTGGGTCTGTTTTCAATGTTTTTAGACTGGTTTTGCAAGTTTTTGTCCAAAATTGAAATTTCAAGGTATTTTCTTTATTTCAATTATTAAGGGTAGTAGATATTGACCACAAAAATCAGACTTTCCCTTATGAAAAAATATGGGACGCCCAATCCTTTGTAAATTTTAATTTTATTTCAAGTAAAATGCTAAGTGCATTGTACATATCTCTTTTTCTCCTTACAAGGAATGTCTATAGATTTGCATGCAATATGGCCTCAAAATGAAGCAGTAATGATAACATGCTGGTCAGTTGCATGTCCAAAGCATTGTTAGATAGTATCAAAATTGCATTTTTAAGTGGTTTTATGTTAAGTGTCTTATTTTTTTTGCTTTGATTTTTCACAGGCTTTTCTAACTGCCACACGGAATGTAATCCCCAGTGCTATTAAAATGAAAGGTTATAATTTGTCTATTTATTACCTTGCAATCAAAGTTGTCCATCAATTTCTAAAATTGAAAGATATCAAATCATTTTGAGGTTCTTTTGCATTAATAATGACACTTCACTCTTCAATTACTTAAGACCGCGTTTTTCATCTAAGAGGATGTTTCATCAGGGAACATATAACTTACCTGTAAAAATTTAAAAAAATCCAATTGCTTCCTGGCTTAGAAACTTAACCATAATCATGCCCAACAATTATTGACTAAACCAATTGCTTTGGGTATGCTTGCGTTTTTAAAACTTATTTGGCTCAACCTGGCAGTAGTAAGGACATTACAGTAATTTGTTCCTTTTATCAAAAATGGAATTGTAATTCCCTTACATTTTAAAATGCTGTAATTGTAACCAGCCAAGAAAACCAAATATTACTTGCACATGTTCCTTTTTTCACACTGCAGAGTGGCATTTAGATTTTTGTTTCTCTCTTGGCAAATGCGAAAACTTGAAGCTTTAAGGATATGTCCTGAATAAGCCAGCTCAGAGTTGAAAATTGCACTTGCTTTTAACAACATAGAATGTGTTTGTTGTAACAAAGATAGCAACATTTGCACTGCTTTATTGTTTAGATTTTCTCATTGAAATCCCATAGCATATGTCAAGTGCAAGAAATTAAAGGAAAAATGTGGTCCAGCACCCTGATTTTGGGCATTTTGGAGAGGGAGAACAAAGACAAACATCACAGTCAACTTGCACCATTTGTCCATTGAATTTTCAATAATCAAGGGGTTTTATGTGAGCTGCATTACAAAACCCAAGAAAATGAACATTTCAGATGTGAAAATATATAAATGATATGTTCTCTGGAAGAATGTTATGCATGTACATTTGATACTTATTTTGGTAATTATTTTGAAAGTCAATAAACATTTGGAAAAACAATTGGCTAAGCAAATAAACATTATCAATCCTCATAAGCATAACATGATTGTAGGAAAACTTTTGATTATAGGGCTGTTTGAAAAGAAAATAAGAATCATTGATTTACCATAGTATGGTCCGGATTAAGTCAAAACCCTTACAATTACTAAAATTTTAGATGGCTAGGATTTTAACTAGTAACGCCATTTTATTTGTTGGCCAGGAACGGTTGCGTAAAGAATTAATTTTTGGCCAACGTAATGGGGCACCCCCTCATGGTTTCGTGAGTGCGTATTTTGAGATACGATCTGTACCCAGTTGCACCTACTGCGAGTATCAGATAGTTGCGTGAACGCACATTTTGAAATGCGACTGGGTACAGTTTAGTACTGTCGCATTTCAAAATTTGCGTTCACGAAACCACGCTGGGGTACCCCATTGCAATTGTAATCCGTTCCTTTTATTGAGGAATGACTAATGCCCTGCAATATCTATGTTTGCGTCTTTATTTTGACATAAATATTAAAATTGATTACCTTTTTCTTTATGGCCATTTTTCTACCTTTCTCCTATCATTTAGGGGCAAATTTTACAATGTTTATTTCTTTTATCAGATCTCTCCATAAACATATTAAGTTGCGTGAATTAACTCGTCTTCTTTCGTTAATTTGAAAAGGGATAAAATGCATCGGACGACCTTAGCCAAGCAAGCCTCGGTCCATGAAGGTTTTGGTGCGAGTGCCCAACTCCCATTGCTGAATTGGAATTAGCGGTTAGGTCGACGACGTAGGCCTACATTTCATGAAACTGACCACTTTTCAACGGACCGACTAAGGATTGTTTAAAGTCTGTCTAGCCGCGATGCCGCCTCAAAATCGCCATTTCCATAGCTCCACTGATCGAGCCATCCGGCCCGTTTTCAGGGTATGAGCGCTATCCTACCCCGGTTTCAGGGCCCACCGGTCCGGTGAGATAAAGGGCTCACCCGGGCACCGAACTGACCTTTAATACCTCCGTCACCCTGAACGCTAAAGGGTGACGGATTGTTGATAAGACTGACGTGGGTTCCGATCAGAGGCCACGGCATCGGTGATCTTGGCTTTACAAGCCGGAGGTGACGCCAAGTAGCTCGAGCGTGGAGCGAGAAAACCCGACCCCAGCCGGATCCGAAGGCCGTTCCAACAAATCAGACACTTCATATGTGTTAGCTCATACCACACGATATAGAAACCGGGAAGGCTTAGAAAAACGACTCGGTGCGACTCGGTACCGAGGGAACCCGGCCACCTGAGTTGGGGTTCATGGCTAAGAGGTTAGGTCACCCTGAATCTTACAGGTCTTTTTTTTGAGTTGACTGAGTTGAAGACATGCAAGGAAGGCCTGAATCCACTTTCCCATTGAGTTAGTTACTTTCTTCCTATCCTTCCCCGGGCTCTGGCTGATCCGGCGATTGACGATTGCATTGGTTACGTTGCATGATTTTGGGCCACGACAATCGGGATTGTTAGCGCCCATACCGGCTGATCCACTTCTGGCCAGTAGTTGGTGATTGACAGTCTGAACAGTCCCAGGCGTCCCTTGAAATGCGAGGTAAGAGCGGGTCGCTTCATCCTTGGGATCGTTCGTGGGCCAATTGATCCATGAATCAATGGAGTCATCCGATGGATGGATGGATGGATGGATGGATGGATGAATGGGCCGGGTCGAAAGGAGTTCAGAAGTGGCCGATCGAATCCATCTAGTTGTTAGTTCGTTCATACGTTCATTCCTGAGATTAGAAATGAACTTGATCCCTTGGAAGAGATGTCGAAAAACGGAAGATGCCAATGGTGACTGACCATATCGACCTACTTATTTACTGAGATAGCGGTCTAGTTAGGTATGGATGAATGGATGGATGGATGGAACTCAAAACCCACCTGCCTGCATTCATATTGGAAGAAAATCCATCCATATCCATGAATGTGGGACGGATAACATAAGTGGGTTGTGATCTGACCCGCCCTGGGTCTTCGATCAAATGGTGGGTGGGCATGGAACCGGTCCAGCTGGGTCGAGCTAGGGGAATTTTGAGATCGGCGTCTGGGACTCTCCGGGCTGATCCCAATCTGCCAGGGTTAATCGGCACCCTCCCAACTATGGGGGGTAATCCGCGTTCACGACCGCAACGCCCACCTCCACCCCACCTTCCCACCCAGGTTTCGTTGATGCGCCTCCTTCAGACCTGGGGACCCACTCTGTCCTCCGAATTAGTTTGAATGGCCTGGCCAATGGGAGGCTCGACCCATCTATGTATAACGTGGTGATCCGTTCACTGAAAGTCCGAAGTGGGCTTCTTTCTTTCCCCTGGGTTTCGATTCTGAAATTTGCTTTTTTTTGGGGGG
>NC_081443.1:3276559-3295830 GCF_007210705.1 Tigriopus californicus
TGGAGGGGCACCTTCTCCCAAGAAGCCTCAGGAGGAAAGTAGCAAGAAAAAGCCCAAAGATACCAAGAAAAAGGACAAGAAATCCGACACAGAAGAGGAGAATGACAAACCCGATGACGACTCAAAGAACGACAAAGTTGAAAAGAAGAAAGAGGAGGTACGTTAGCATTGACACTACTGTGTTATCTAAATATAACTCTTAGATGGTAGCGAATTCAACAAATTGTTGTGTATGCCACTCAGACCACTCGAAGGATGGAAGAAAAGTTCATATGTTTTGCCAATTTGACTCTGTAGGAGCCTGTGTTGGAAGAGGTGCGCGTTGCGGGTTACTTGAACCTTTTTGCGGACTTCTTTCACAATTTTACTGATGGCTTGGCTATAGGCGCCTCTTTCTTGGCTGGAAGGTCCATTGGTTGGGTGACCACCTTCACAATTCTCTTCCACGAAATTCCCCACGAGATCGGAGACTACGCAATTCTCATTCAGTCAGGTAAGAAACTGGAATTTTGATCGCGCCCAAAGTAGAAAATATACTTGTAACTTTATATTTCTTGTCTAAATTAGGCGTCAAACCCTTCAAAGCCAAATGTCTTCAATTGTTAACGGCTGTGGGTGCCTTTGCCGGCTGCGTGTGCTCGTTGTTAGCCGAGGGCGTGGATGACGCCATCACAGCTTACATCTTGCCCTTCACGGCCGGTGGATTTATTTACATCGCCACCGTGTCTGTGATTCCCGAACTCCTGGAAGGCGCCACTCTCAAGCAATCCATCTGGGAGATCTTGGCTTTGTTGGCGGGAGTGTTCATGATGGTGCTCATTGCCCAATTCGAATAGGATTTCATTCCACGTGCATCACTATGAGCACTAATCCTTCAGGTTTTGCCTAACGTTTTTCTAAGTTTTAATTCCATCTTTAATATTCATTGCGGATTGGTAACATAAAATCATAACGTATCCAGAAGTGAGTCTTTTCTTGGATGGTAGCTATTTTTCAGGGTTTGCTCGCTTCTTTACTCACGTTTGTCCCCACTTTACCTGTAATTTCACGTTTATCTCCCGGCAAGTTTCTTCCACGGAACTAATGCCTCCAGACAAACTCGTCTCTCTCATTTTTATTTTTCGTCATTTTCTGCAATGTTCGACCCAATGAGTGATGAATATGGAGGTTTAATAATTTCCATTCGTTTCTTACCGGCAGGGAGTAAATAAAGCGAAATGGGCCGTTTGGCCGGGTTGCGGCTGCTTGGACAAGTTTGGACCAAAACGAGTTTATTACATTTACTAGCAATACAGAGCCACCAAGGCATACATTCCATTCCAAATATTCTTACTTGCCAAATTCCTGTGTTTTACATTCCATTATCTTGTTAAATCGACGGAGCTTGTTGCTGGGTTGAACAGAGTTTTGACCACTCGGACAGTACGAGAGGAGGAAAATCAGTTCCGTTGATTAAGTGACTTGATACTTGAAATGCAGAAATTGGACTTGCGAGTGAACAAGAAAAAATATTTGGGATGGAATGTATGCCTTGGTGGCTCTGTATTGATTCTAAATCATAATAAGCATTATAGAGACCATGGTATTGCTAATAAATGAAGTAAACTCGTTTCGGCCCAAATTTGTCCGAACTGCCCCAACCAGGCCAAACGGCCCACGGCGCTTTTTTACTGCCGGCGGTAAGAAAAGAATGGAAATCATTAAACCTCCAAATTCATTCTTCATAGCGTAAGACTTTATTCGCGAATGAAAATGTAGATGTGAAATCGTCATTAATGGACGAAAGAAGTGAGCCCAGAAGTATCCATAGGTTATGACTAGAGGGCTTGTCAGAGAGAAGTCACTCCAACCAAGCCACTTGAGGCTTTGCCTTGAACACATTTTGGTATTTTGCCAGCATTCTGTCGGGCTGATCGACTTCTCTTGCGTTACTCAGTTTCAACCAAAGCAGACAAAAGAGCCATCAACTCACTGGCTCCCTGAATTCGGAACTTGATTTTGAGAATCTCGTAACTGAATGTGTTCCTCATCGCACACACCAGGGAGCCGCGAGGGAGCCAAAAGAATCTCAGAACTCTCGTGTGAGTATCACTTCTCAAGAGAGAACCACAAACGGACCTCGAGGTTTGAAATTTGCTTACGACTAATTCATAAGCCCTCAAATTGAACAAGTTCATACCCAAAATTGGGTTGCCTTTCAATAGGACCAGTAAAAAAAAGTGAACTAGGTTTTCTAGCTCTTAGGAGGCTCTTGAAAGCTGGCGACTGTCCGATATATTCAATGCCATACTCGACTCTTCATTAGAGCAGTGAATAATGAATGGTAGATTCTTGTTGGTATGCTTTGTTTTGCAATCAAAAAATGTGCTTCTATCTTTTTTTTATTTGTTTCAGTTCGTTAGCGTTCTGATATGAACTATTTCCAATGACATTGTTTTGTCTGTCACGTGTGACTGAGCCTGGGTACTCGCAAATGCCCAGGCATAATGGGTGTATTAGTTTGCTATTCCCCTTCTGTCCCTATAGCCCCCATCCGCTGCACGAAATTTGTTTTGCGTTCTGCACTTCAGAGGGCGCTTTGTCATTTAGCCTCTACCAAATAAAGGGCAGATCGGGTCAATTCCTTTTCATTGAATTATAATGCGTTTGTGTTATTTTTGGCTAATTTTATCAAAATCTTATACATAATAAGTGCACCGGGACACATAATATCCGGAAAAGAAATTGCGTTAAATGCAAGGCAAGAGTAGTTTATTTAGCAATCTACTTACTGTGCCTCTTCCTGTTTTCTTTGGACCGTGTTAATGGATTAGACTAGAGCTTCAATTATTTTATCCATTACAGGAATGGTTCATGTAGCAATGCATTTTTTTATGAATTGTCCCGGTTTGGCCCATTAACATGCATGAAAACTACATTATACTAGAAAAAAGGCTTAATTTCGACTTGTGTGTAATATCCTAGATTTTTTTTAATTTTTACAATAGGTTTTTCGAAGCCTGAGAAAAGTTTTGTCTAATATTGAGACTTGTACCTTGGGTGTTGAGTACCTCTTCTGTATTGAAAAGTGACTCAGTGAACCCCCAAAATTTGTGCTGACGTCATCGTGCAGCTGCTACTTCAATGTTTCAATATTTCATTTGATGGTTTCAATCTAAATCTGGAATCTATAGGAACACTCGAAGGGCGGCTTGCCGCTAGCATGTTCGTCACTAATTGATAAAGCTCGGAAAAATAACTTGTTTTCAGAGGTCAAATATCTGTTATTGAATTAATTTTCGGGGGGATATAACTGATTGAAAGCATGCAAATAACTGATCCTTTAAAAGGACTCTCTTGTTTCTTTGCACGTTTTTGGGCTTTTGTTGCTTGTCTAGGCAATAAAAGACTAGAAAATTTAGTTAGTGGTTACAAAATGATCCACGAATGTGCACCAATCAACGAAGTATGGCTAAAAAAGAGGGAAGAGGAAGGCAAAGAAAATCATGCAAAATGCTATCAAAGTACTACCCTTATGTACTAAGCAACGTCTCCTGTTTTGCACCCTTGAACCGGTCTAGGGAGATTTTGAGACTCAATATTTCTTCCTTTACGCAAATCCAGCACTTTGACTTTAGTCACTTCAACATGCAGTGTGCTACACTGATGCTCGCCACCAACTCACCACCAAGGAAAAAGCGTGCAATTTTAAGTTTAGGTTCAGAAATTCATGGCCAACAAAAACCAAGCTTTGATATCAAGGCGCGCAAATTCGTCACACTGTTAGAGACAAGAGCCCACGAAAGGATTTCGTTCTCAAAATTTCCAAAAGTTAGAAGATAACTTATTTTGACCCAAAATGGCAAAATGACTGAAAAATAACTTTTCAGTTATATTTCCGAGCTTTACTATTTAGTAACTCAGCTTTGAAATAAGAAATGCTAATGTACCAAGGGGAATGGTATTAAAGCAAAAAATGAGAAAAAGGGAGGAGGGATGGGACAGAAAAGGGTTTGTGGGTGCCACTTTAAAATATGTTCATTTTATCTTTCGCAAATGAATGAGGGCAAATCAAGTATAGATGAGATTAGGCCTATAACTTTAGAATGAACAAATGTGTTCGAAATATGAGCTCGGGGATGAATTTTTCACTCTTTTTCCATTAAGTTCCATTTGTACAGTCAAAGTGAGAAAAACACATCTACAACCTTCTTTATACCGTTAAAGTGGGGATCATTCGCTTATCCAAGGATGACTGAGGCTCATTGTAAAAGCATTATTTCCGGTTCCAGTCAAGTCAAAAGCTTACTTTGTAACAAATTTTGGGAATGGCAATCTGAAGTTTAGGTGCAAATTTAAAGAACGATTGAATGCTATTTGTAGAACTGAGGGCATTTTAAGACCTACCACAGTCATTGTTATGATGTATATATAAACTTGCGTCAATTTTCCTTCAAATGACTCGCTAAGTCGTCAGTACTAAATTTCAATTGAATGTTACTCGTAAAAGCAATGCCCCAATAGTGCTGAAACTTGCTATGTAAATGCCTTCAACTTATGCCTCATTGATCTTGTCCTCCTTGGCTTATCCCTCCGGATTTATTCCAACTTCTTGATTTCGAATCATCGAGGCATCAACGGGACCTATGCTTCCAAGGAGGAGAAATCCACTTGACACGCCTGGGGGGATGGGACACTTGCCCTCACTCGACGTGTAGTGTTTTAGCTCCTAAAAAACATTTCACGAAGGTCGTGAGACAAGCGAAGACGAGCGAAGATATCATGGACACAGGACGAGGAGGAGGATCCCATTGAATATCGCCACAGTTGCCGTTACGCGTAATTCCAACAAAACAATATCAAAGAAATCATATGGTACGATTAACCATGTCCCTCATGTTGATCTGGGCTTCTCGAGGATGTCTGCCCGCCAAGACTGCCTCGATAGTCCAAAATCAAGGATTAAAAAGATAGAACGGTGTGCCCATAATGTCGACTTCAAGAGTATAAAGAAGGTTGCAGACGAGTTTTTTTGCATCGATTGTCTTGATGGTAAATTAGGCCATGGGGCAATTTTATCTAATTTGCCAACCCCTTGGTATGCCCTGACTTTTGAGTTGTTTGGGCACAACCTCCTTTTAGAGTTTTGAGGCAGGTCTGGCCTTTGACTCTTATACAAAAATGTCTTTCTCGTCGAGCACAAACTCAAGAGGGTTGCATTCAGGGATGAGAAGTTATTACAAGCCATTTTTGACCACCTGGCAGAAAATGGTGGCAGAAATTCCTTCAAAGTCGAATTTTGCCATCTCTGGTTGCATTAACCGGTTTTCCTCGCTACACTGCGCAGGGCCCTTTTCTAAAAAGAGGTATTGAAAAGCTCGTTTGTGCAGAGACATCTTGTAAGTATGATAACTACATTATAATGGCAAATACTAATTTTGATAACCATAACAACTAACATACTATTTTAAATTAGATTAGACGGCCACACACTTCACACAGGGCTCGAGCTTGTGAAAAAAGTTTACAAAAATCGTTTCTAGCTACCCGTTGTCCGTGGCGTCTCAGGCGTTACCAACTGCAGCCTTCAGCTTGAGATCGGAGCCTGAGAATGAAGAGAGGCCGACTTAGTTGTTTTAACTAACCTCATTTCCTAACGAGTGCTTTAAGGTGCTTGCAAAACGTATATTAAGCCTCTACGGTCACTAGAATTGCCCCTAAAACCTGGTTGGGACAAAGCTCATGGATACTTTTGAAACTATGCAGTATTGAATCGTTTTGTAGAGTTAACTTAATAGATGTTGATGCTTCTTTACTTTCCGGTCCATTAACTAGAAACTCCAATTCGTTAAAAAACTCCAATGTTGAACTCATACAAAGGCCATACATTTATACGGTAAACTTGGCCTGTGAGTTGACAATGCTTGAGAGGATGAGGTTCGTAGAACGCAGATAATGTACGTAATATCTAGTTTTGCAAAAAAAAAACTCGTTGAACTCCCTTTTGAAGAGCATGGAAAAATGTTGTTTTGAGCTCTATTTTTTCTTCATACTTGGCGCTCAGATCAGTGTCCCAAAGTGCATTTTCTTTGAAGGGCCTAAAACTTGGCATCCGTTCGAACTTTTTTCCTCGTGGAATTCACTTGATTGACCACCTATTCTGCATTCCTACCCCTGAAGCACTGCCATTCCATGTTTAGAAATCCAAGCAAAGATATATTGAAATGGTCTAACACAACTGGGTCTGCAACCACAAGTTGAAATATTCATTGGACAATCAATGGAATCAAAAGTCGCAAATTGCAGTTTTCCCCAATGCAGAAACTAATGAATGGTCGATCGTCTTGAACAGCAATTTATTAAAGGCACGTGGAAATTTCGGTGCATTTCTACTTTTGATCCGACTAGAAGAATTTGCTTGTCATGGCGTGACAAGTTTTACCCTCAAAATCAAAGACATGTATGTCGTTTCTTTCACTCTGAGAATAAAGTTCAAGTGTCTGAAACATCTAATTTAACAATCAGTCGCCAGCGAGGTCAGAATTGCTCGCATTAGTCGCTTCAGGCCTGGGCTGGCCATGCGCCATTACATACGTATCTACGGTATAAGTGGAAAAAATCTCAGCTTCTCTCTCCGTCCTTGTTTCTCGAGTTTAGGGGTTTCCAAGACATAGGCCCATAGGCGACAAACAGTTTGTCGGGATTGGAAGCCCAAAATATCAATCAGGCCCAGAACAAGGGTGCCCACCCATCGTCATCATCATCTGGCGATCTTGGTGATTCAGCACCGCACTCACTTTGCTGACGACATAATGGACTGACTAAACTGCTTTGGTTAGCACTCAAGATCAGGTTGGAGTTGAGTGGAAATTTGCTCTCTCGATCTCGTAGTGCAGTTTAGTTCTATACTTACTCGTACATACTGAACCATATACTGAACCATACCTGAATGATCTGAATTCATCGGAGACGGAAATTATACCTGGGGGCCTCATTCAGATAACCTTGCCTCATGTCACTTGTCTGATGCCAAACCAGGACAGTCGAAAGCTTTTCTTCGTCCTCAACACGGTGAGACAACAGTAAGTCGGAGTTCATGAATACAGCTTTGATAATGACAGAAGAACGAAACAAGATTCATGTATTATAACTCTTTTGTGTATCTTTTGATTCATTTTGAGGTACAATGTAATAATAATAAGTATAAGTCTGGTTCCAACCTATCTTAACATGTGCGCGTACTGTAGACTCCAGTTTGGTGCATTTACGTATCCGACAAATGCTCTGACATTGTTTTACTTTTAAGATATAAATGCGAGCAGCACTCTGCTTAGGTGGTCTCTGTGACGTGCACGTTAAGCAATAACGGGAACTCTGAACCCAATTTATCCGATTTGTCCCAAGTCTAATAGTGGACTTAGTGGACTTAAGTAGTACACGGTCAAAGAGGAACCGCAGAAAACGCAACGATGGGTAAAAAAATCCCCTGGTTGAGGATTTAGCTTTCAATCCAATTGTTTCTTTTTATCCATGTGAAAAGGGATTTTGTCTTTTAGCCCTTTTCCACTCAAGGTGTTCCATATCCAACTGAAAGGATACCTGAGCCATTGCTCCGAATCAGTGATGGAAATTGTCATTGATGCACTCCAATGAGAGGATCTCATTGAACGCGATGTATGTAGTTAGAGTATCCATTCGATGAGGCGTCTTTTTTGTATTTAAAGGATGATAGATTGCCACAGCATTGCACATTGTTTTTTCTGCATTCCATTCCAAATCCAATCCTTGATCTGAAATGTTTGGCCAATCATGATTGTCGATCTGTCTCTTTGAAGTCATCACTACCGATGCATTTTGACACTCAAACGAAAGAACCCTTTTGAAACGCTCTCAAATTGAAGTTTCATGTTTTCCTGGATTTAGTTTTCTTAGCCTTAATTTGATCTCCAAATCGCCAAAAAAGGGGCGGATTACGATAGATAGGTATATGGTACCCCTTCCCGTTCACAAGATCTCAGACTTTTTAATTTTAACGTTTGAACCAAAATAGTTAACTACTCATTTTGGAGTGCATGTACAAAATTTGGCTAATTTGCGATTTGTTTGAAAGCAAATCGAAATACAGTACGGCATTCCGTTCTTCGATACTTTTCTTATAACAGGCAATAGAAATGGCATTGCTTAAAAGCTAAAATTGAAATTCGAAAACACATTACTAAGTCGTTAGATATGCCCTGAATGAGCAAAATACCTGGAGTACCTACAGAGCCTATGGATATACGTGTTTGATTTGGATCGGTATTCAGCCCTCAACATATCCGATCACTTGTGGAATAATGTTTGTCCCGGTCTTCCTTCAACTGCAAGTGGTTGATAAATACGAAAACATAGGCAATCACTCATTTTGTCGCTTTAAACTCCGAGGACAGTTTTCTTCAAGTGGGCAATTGTTACTCTTATCTTTTTTAACTTTTGACTAACGGGAGTTCTAGAGGCACGGCTTAAAAATTTCTCCAAACAAAGAACTGCGGTACTACGTCTGCTTTAAACGATGACATATAAATGACAAATTTTGCCACCCCAAAACGGCCAAATTCAATTGAACAAGATGCTCTGAAAAAAAAAAAAACCTCTCCACTCCCTTCTCGTTGTCCACCTACCAATCGAACGATCGACGATTTTATCACATCACAAACGATCACGCAGACACTCTCAAAGCGATTGAGGAAACCGATCTCTGCGCCCCCATTCCTCAATCCCTGATCTCGTGTCCGTTCTTTGGTCATTTGGACTCTTAAACGAGATCCACGGTCACGCCAAGAAATGCGTCAGCAACACTCGAGACATCATCATCATTGTCATTGGAGTGGCCTAGAGTGGCCCCGGTGCGTATGTGGATGCGTACGTTCTCCTGTAGCACATGAAAGGTAAGTTGAGAGAGCGACGAACGATGAAAGGATCCCTCCCCGCTTGCTCCAAAAGTCTCCTCCTTTTCATGCGTCAGTTTGCGTTGAGAACCGGGTGACATGAGAACCTCTGACGTTGTGCGGCTTTTTGAGTAAGGATTCGTGGCGACCAAGACTTCGCAAGTGTTCGTGATATACCACATATGCTGGGATATTGTGCGAGTGAGTGAATAATATTGATTGACAGAAGACCATGCATTTATGGCTACTGTTGTGGCTGATCTCGCCCATTTCGAGCGAGGACTGGTTTAGTGCGGTGATACCCAAGCGGACATGGAACTACACCCTCGGATCCAACGATACAGGTCAGCCCTCAAAGCTTCAGCAGCACATTATTTTATGCATTGTTGTATGTATATGTATGTCCACGATTCAGGGCATTTCATGTAACTTAATTCAGCTTCGGTGAGAGAGAGAGAGAGGAGTCATTCAATTTCGATTTCGATTTCCTTCCCATGATCAACAACCCCCATGGTGTCTTCCCATACTCTCGCCTAGAGCCAAATCCACTAGAATGTGTATATGTACTACGCTGGTATCGATCGATGCTTGTGAAAAATGGACTGATTTCCCAATTATGACTTAAATGACTTGCCTGTGAATCCTTCCACATTCACTCGAAATCGTCCTCGTCCTCATCCTCCTCGTCCTGTGGCTTCGGGGAGTCTTCCAAAAGGGCGCTTTAATGATGTCTGATGATCTTGGGAAGTCTTGAAGCTTCATTTGCGGCTGAGTGGCCAATACTTTATACTTGGCGGGTTGCCTTCATTGATTTTGATTAGAATGGGAAACTCGTGGATTCCACGCGATTTCCAGCAAGCTGTGCCTTTGAATGTGACCTAAACGACCAAGACGGGGATTTCCATCCAGGTCGTCAAAGGATAGATAGCATGTTTTGAAAAGAATTAATACGACATCTAAGGTCAAGCCCTAGAATTAACGCGCTTTTCATATGTGCGCTCGTAGGCTGGTCAGGTTTATGAGGTTCTTCTCCGCATACATAAAGTAGGTAGGATTCTACGTAGTAAGTCAGCTTTTATATCATATTTGTCGTACTGCCTATAAGATTTGAAACCCAACAAAGTTGGAATGATATGTCATATATTCCTTATGTGGTTCCAAATTGAAATGTTTGAAGTTGAAAATTTGGGACCCTAGTCCAAATGGAATTCACAGATGAAAGATCTTGAATTACGATGGGGAGTAAAATATGATGGTCAGATGTCTTTCTTCATACAATACCGATCTCGCTCCAAGACCATGTTATTCTCCTTGGGCATCACGGATTTGGTCAGGCTCCCTACAGTTTCCAAAACAGGTAGGAATACCTGGAACAATGGGCCTTTTTTCGCAACATTCAATGTTTTTTAAAGATCAAATCGAAGAAAAGTGTTGTTTTGTTTCCATTATAAGTTGGACTGACAGTAATTCTGCGGCACTTTGCTCGGGAAATAGATTCGCATCGTTCGAGCTTTATTATTGCACCGTGGATTTCAAGGATGGGAAGGGATTATTGGCCGCAAGAACACCATCAACGTGTTAGCACCTTACCCACAATTTACAACACTGCGAATCAACTCCTCGAAACTTGAATCAAATCAATCCTTTCAATCTTGACCACCCCAAAAGCCTTGGTAATCTTATACACTGACGGACTGAAATCGAGAAAAACGTCAGATCGTGTTGAACAATGGCCGAGCATTTTTGGGCAAAGTAGGTGGAAAGAGCATTAGTTTTGAAGGCTGTGTAGTGTGGCCCTCATTCACTCACTCACTACCTTAGCCGGCTTTGTCCATTGTGGTCACATCTCGCCATTCAGGATATAAAAAAAACATTCAATGGCACTCGAAAGACCATAAAGAGATTTCAAGCACGCAATATTATCTATCATCCAATCAAGACTAGACTCCATTAAATCGGGAAAAGTACCTAAAAGGGTGCGTCCGTCGTTCCTCCTCTCGATCTGATCAAGCACCCTAGCAGAATCCAGAAAACAATGGCCCAACATTGGACTCTTTTTGAGAATCCTAAGCTCAAATTCTCCAAATTAGACATTGAGTGACTTCCTTCGACAAGTGGACGTTCTTTCTTTTGAAATTATTCAGTCAAATCTAGATGAGTAGACGCAGTCAGAGTATTACTTTCGGCCAATACACTTTCCCCGCCCAATGCTGCTAAACTGGGATGGTTGCCATTGGCAGGGCATGATTTTCCATTCCTTTCAATACAGTACATACATGCAGTAGCCATAGTAGTCATAGTAGTCGTAGTAGCCCTCTCAGTTTCCAGATCGGCCCTACAAGGCCATTGTGGTGCTCTCAAATTTCAGTTGTCAATATTACCTGTGTGCCTTAGCCGGCACTTAGTTGGCACACCTTGAGGGAACTGCCTACTTCGGAGCACTTTATAATCAGGCATGACATTGCCAATTGCATTGAAAAGATGGTGGCTTCTTGAAACCAACCCAGTCACACCAAGTGCTCAATTGCATCCAGAATCTAGACCTTTACAGTAGGCATTAGATCGTTGCTCGAGAATCGAGCCGACCAATTCAAGGAGGCTCTAGCACAGCTAAGAAAAACGAAGTGTGTAAATCAATTTGTTTTCAATCAGCCACGTGAGATTGGCGGAGGATCTGATTCTTGATCGATGAGCAACCTTCACGTGTTCTAAGATTTTTATTTACTCGATAGTGTGCTAGTTTCAATCCCTCTCGTTGGATGGCATTGCATTGTAATGGGCAGGTCGAGGGTGCTAGGAGCCGTACTGTCTTTCGCCTATTAAGGATGTTATCTGGGTGTTGAAAGATTGAAGTGGAATCAATTAGACTTGTTTCCAATTCCCCTTGGAGCTTCCCTGTTCGTGCAGTTCAGGGGTTGTCATGAGATCGATCGACACCTGGATTGGTGTTATCACAAGCCTCTTTGGCGGACATGACTCCTATCAACTTTGTTTCGAAACGAACCTTTCAGCCAATCAGACCAATTGTTTGACAAAATGACAACGTGGGCTACTTAAAGAATGTCAAGAATCCACGACACACCGTCGAGGGACCTTAGGGTCTTCAAAGTTGAAAGTAACAATCTCCTCAAGCATAGTTCGTGACGAGGGTCTTCTTATCCCGTATGACCGTTCCTAAATACACCAGGCAATAAACATGTCTACTTCCGTCTGAGAACCTTTCATCCTAATTATTCCATTATAACTCATTCAGACAATGCCAATTCCTGGGGTCTCTTCGCGCTATCTTAGCCACCATCTCAATTACTCCTTTCATGCTCCATATGCCAGAATGCCAACTCACCCTATTGCTATTGTGGCATCCCCTCTATCCTCCTTTGAATGCAAAACCAACCGACCCAGGAGGTTAGTCGTAAGATTGTAATTTCCTTAATTTCAAGCAATTGCTTCCCCCATTCTCGCGTGGCTCCCTCTCTACAAACCTATATTCACCAAATGGCAGCAACAGCAAAGGCAACACTCAAAAAATTAGTCACGCCATTTGGATTCGATGGCAGCTTTGCCTTAAGGGTGTGGAAGTTGGTTCACGTGTATTTTTTCGAGAGTGAACTAGCCCGATTATCCAAGTCACGAGGGACTTGGTGCAGTTATGGTGGAGACTCCACAGATGATGATTGAGATTATTTCCTTACCCCTTGCATTTTGTGCTCTTGGCAAGGCCCCGTGTGCTCTGAGTCCAAATCTTTATTTCCGTTTGTCGCCCTAATATCCTCTACACCTAAGATCAAATAGGGTGTGCTTATTACGTATACCCACTTCAAAACTCTTGAGTTGAAGTCACTGCTCATTCCAAGGCATTTCCCCATCCCCCAATCCTCTTACCACAATCATTTTGATTACATTGTGAAGAAGCACGCTCAAACCAGTGAACTTTGTTGTTGTTTTTTTGTGAGAAAATGTCCTTCAAAACCAGATTTGGGGACTTCCTTTCCACTGTCCAGATCATAGACCTTTTCAAGTTGGAAGAAGGGTGATTGAAATCTCGTTGATTTTATCGCCAGGCTGGGGTGCACAATTGACTAAGCCATGTTAATACGCCGATGATGTTTATCCTGTCGAACCAGGAATGAAAGGTCTTCCTGAGCGAAAACCTGTCTGCGTTTAAAGCACTCGTCTGTACTGTAGGCACTCAGGTACTCATCGAAATAACGGAGATTCTAGTTGTCAATGGTGAAGTACAGGGTGGCCTGATATAACGACGGCAATAACTTGATTTTATATCTACAGATGAATGTAATGGCAATTTCATAGTAAAAGAAAAGTAATCAGACAAACACCCATAGAAAGAGGTCTGAGCGTATCACTCGATATGACTCTCATTTGCGACCATCGCAACCTCCAAACGATGGGTGCTGGAAATGTCTCTTAAATAGTGGAAAATGAGTATAATTCGTTTGGAGAAAACCTTGACAGATGACCACTGTTACGAGGAAATTTTTGATTTGAATGTTTGATCAATTTATTTTTCAATGGTAAAGGTGAAATTGTCGTTATTTCTGGCCACCCTGTAAGAGAAAATGCTGAGATTAACTTCCATATGACCGCGACGGTTTTTTGAGAGGTATTCATTCCACTCAAAGTGGTTGGTCAATTCATCCTCCTTGAAAGGCGTTTAAACTTTTGAAGCTGGAAATTGGAAGAGATGAAGGGAAGAAAATCAATCATAAACTAAGGCGAGGGAAATGGAGCCCAAGGAAATATTTCGGGAGTTGCCCCTTGGTGCCTGGTTAGTGGTTAGGCATCTTTGATTTCGGTTTCTCTGTCAGGATGTCTAGGCTTTGACCACAGGCTGACTTTGAAATTCAGATTTGAGGAAATTGCTACCTGCACCCCCCCAAAGATCTGGCACATGCCACAGAATCAAACGGGCAGAAAACCATGACCATTTGGCTTCTGAGATGGACACACCAAACTAAATCGATTCGGCTACCAACGACGAATGGCTCTTAGGGAATAAACCTCGATTAGTCTCCTTCATATGGACTTTTTCGTGTACATACGGTAGATACGTCTCAAACCAGAGGTGGCCAAGCCCAGTGAAAATATCGTCTGAATATCGGCAGATAAGCTAATGATGGAAAAAAAACAATCTAAGGGCCAGACTTTTCCCATTTCGAGGGATGCCGCGAAAGTTTAGAAATGTTGAAAACTAGAAATGCTCAGATAACAAATTCCTAACCTTAAAAGTCTAAGAATTCAGAGAGTGAAGGGTAGAAATATATACGCTCTTCCAACTGCCTTTCATTCATTCATTGACCTAAAAGGCTGGAGAATCGAACCCACGCAATTAATGAAGTTGAATTCATTATTGTCCCAGGTGCGAGCTTTGAAGCCCCGCCAGACCTTCTTCGTTATTCCCCTCCTTCTTTTAAGTGGACCAGAGGGTAATTATTTCGTTCTGCCTACTCGACGAACTGATTAGCTTCGACATTGACCACCTCTAAAACGTCTTAAGTGCGCCCATCCTTAATAGATCAAGCCACTATCTAGCTATTCTTTTCTAGGGTTAGCGGAATCAAGTTTTGATGCAGATTTCTTGCAGACAGCCTCTTTAAGACTCAGCTGTTTCTTAAAGCATGTGTTTAGCTTGCGGATTTTGTTTCTGGCCTTGTCTCACCTGACGTCAGGACTTGGTTGTGGTAGCGTATATTTCTAAACTCCCTTTGTATGTGAGTAACGCCCCCAAGAAATGAATTCACAGAGGTTGTGGCTGCGGCGGTAGCTGTGGCTGTGCACAACTTGTGTACGGCTCAGAATGGAATAATAGTGGCCCTTGTTTTGAAGGGAAATTGAGACCTCCAAACACCACGGACTAATGTGAGACCTGATTCAAAAGAGGATTCTGAGATCATTGTGAAGTCGAGCTTATGATAGAGCAAAAAGTATGATGTCTCAAGACTAAAATTTCCATTTCAATGACTCAATTGAGGTTAAAAGAAATCGTGGATTAAATCCTCGACAAATTGAATTATTCTTCACTACCGTGGCCAAGAACGAGATTACCCTCAATTCAGGACAAAGCTCGGGGCAATTATTGCCACTGCTACTTTTTCCAATCTAGCTTCCAACATTCGAGATAGGCTAAGACAGACTTAACTCAATGTCGAAACGAGGACCATACTTCATCATTGTATGATACGAAGTTTCATCTGAATTTCAGAAGTTGAATTTCTAAGCTGATCCTCCTCTGACGAAAATAGTTTATTCTGCTTTTAGGAACAAAATCTTGTCTCCGTACATCACTATTTGTTAAGGCTCACTTGAAGACTACTTTAAAGCATGAGAGAAATGGGAGGGGATTTCAAATTGACCGAATTTTCTCATGTCTTGTTTGTCCATTCCTTCGTTCGTCCCCTTTCCTCAGCCTGGCAGGTTCTGATTTGTCAAGGATCTTTAAAAGCTAGGGGTCCCTTCATCAATCACATTTGCCCGTCATATATGCAACCAAATAATTGCCCTTAAATATATATGCCTGGACGGTTGAATTCCCAACCACTAATTAGAAATATGCCTTGGAAAAATTATTGTCCCTTTCTTTTCAAATTAGCTCCTAGTCTGTTTTCTGAAAATTGATGGCTTACTCAATCTTTTGCTGCATTATTTGCATGTTTAATAACTTGCTGACAAAATCATTGGCTTTATTAATGCGTCAATGTGTTTCTCGCTGTGGCAATGATTTATGCCCACCAAGGCTTTGAAACCTCTCTATCTAAATGTAGATCAGCATACTATTACAAGCCATCGATCGCCAAGACGCCAAGAGAATGCACAAGACCGCCCAGCTTTTCATCTAATCACCAATGAGCTCACTGATTTAACCCCTTTTATTGGCAAGCTCCGAGCCAAATCTCCTATGATGCTGCAAGTTTTTACCCCCCTAGCTCTGATCACATTTCCTGCCTTCAGGGTGGCCCTCTTAGGACAGCCTAAAAGTGCTTGGATTTGGACATTTTTGTCTGTCCTCTTAAGAGACATGTGATGATGTTCGAAATGTTCGATCAGCTCGGGGCTCCTCACGTGATTTGTGTACCAACCAACCACCCAACCAACCACCATCTGGTTGTTCTTAAGCGTACACTTGTGGCATGTCGTACATTGAAGCACATACGCACATGCGAGGAGCACTTGTGCATGTGGTTGGTGCGCGGGATCCTAGGCCAGGATTTGGTTGTCGGTACTTAGGTCCTTCAGGTGAAACCACACCCTAGTTTGAGATTGGCTTTTTTCTGTGAGCACGGCAGTCGAGAATGGAACTGGCGGGAAACTGATGAAGGATCTAATAAACATGGTCAACGATCTCAAGGATAATGAGGCTGTAATATAGGAGGCATGTGTCATGACACGGTGGGGCAAAAAATGGGGTGGCCATACCGTGTTTGGGAGACCCCACAATATCCTACCCAAATGGGATTTATGAAGTGATAAAGCAGGTCGCCAGGTTTAAGGGTGCAAATGAATCATGTGAGGAATGGCATTCAATTATTACTTTAATCACCTTTTTGGTTGGTGAGTTTATAAGTCTGTGGGTGGAAACAGAAAAGGCAGAGGAGGAGACGGACTTAAAGATCATTTGCTCGCCTCATGACTTCCAGAGACAAACCCCGACAGAGGGAATGGATTTGGCCTCTTTTGGTTGAATCTCATAGATCTCGCCACCAATGGAGGAGCTCTATCCAATTCCGTGATGAGGTTCAAATTGCTATGATTTTCTTGTTCAAAGTTAGTTCTAACTAGAATGGCCTTGATTTCTTTTGGTTCTCCCTCCTGTGAAAAAGGTGCTCAAAGACATTGCTCGCAAAGGTAGGAGCACTTAATCTGGTGGGTAACCAATCTTGATGGTTGCCTGTCGACTCCAAATCTCCAAATGCCCTTTCAGGCACATTTGCATTCGTTGCCAAACTTGAATGGATGATTCTTCATTGAAAAGCCCATATTTCCATTCATTCGACGAAAGAAAACCAAATGTTTGCCTGTGTTTGGTTTGGAGTAGTTATGTTGTTTCCGCGTTTAGTGAGAACTGTGGTCCATGATAGACACCATCCATAAGTCATAGAACTATCATAACTCACGGGGCCTGAAAAGTGACACCGTGAAGTGCTTTTCTCATTGGCCTAATGTGTATAAAAAACCCTGGAAATATAGTCTCGAGCAGGAACTGTTGTTAGGGACATGCCCATTTATCGGGGCCTTTTCTCTTCTGTGCCTCGTGTCTGTAATGGGCCAGGGTGACTAGTGGAGTGTGTCTTGGGTCACAATTGATTGATTTATAAGTGGTTGGGAGAGGGTATTTAAATGTGCACGAGAAACACATTTGCCAATGTACCTTGATGCGCCTTTTTCTTCATTTTCCCTCGAGTCCATGGTAATCATAAATTACCAGATTCCCCCCCCCCCTCCGATCTTATGGAAACCATGTGAAAGAGAGAAAAAAAGGCAGGATTGTTTCGCAAATAGTTGTGTAAAGGCCGCCTCTGGCGTTAGAGATTTCCACATTTCTAACACATTTCATCCAGTAGTGGCGATTGGTGCAAATACACTCATTATATTCGAATTCGTGCCTCCTGCCAAGAGGCTCCTGACGAAAACGACCAGGACGACTGGCGTTCATTTGTTACAAGAAATGACATCATTAGGAAATCAATGGCCTCAGGAGCGTAGGTACAATAAACAGTAAGCGTAGTTTACTGGGTCAATCTTTCACACCCGGCCTTTGGATCCTCCAAATGACGAAACACGAGCTCAAGGCAGGTCGGTCGTCTCACAGATGTTCGTTCTACGAACAAATTGAATTCCTTTGACTTGAGCTGAGCTGGTTGGCTGAGTTTCCTTTTCCTAGACATTCACATTCGCAATTGGCAAAAAGAACGCGATAAAAGGAGCTCGTTCGCCCTGGATTCAAGTCGGTGAGTTAGTTCCAAGAACAAAACCCTGAATCGGGTGGTGTCACTCCTGTGGTGCCAAAATCACTCCCATTCAGTGGATATGAAAAGAAGTCTGGGAAAATCACTTCTGCTCCAAGGGATCACAGTCCCCCTTTCAAGCCCTTTTGTATGCTTGAGTAGGCATCGACTGCATGCACATTGCACAGACCTTGGGCCCGGAATATCTGTCATATGTGTCGTCATTAGAGGCCCATTCTCAGGGAGCTCTTCCAATCAGCAATCCTTTTCTCACGGGACCGAAATTTCGAGCTCACTTCAACGGTTGCGACCGTTTTGGTTTGTCTCGCCCTCATTCACTCCGTCCACGAGGGTCATTATTTTCACCCCGATTTCCAAAGACGATCGATCCGTTCGAGGCAGAGGGTTATTCCCGAGTGGATTCATGATCCCCCCCCCTCAAGCTGGGACGTGTCAAATTGAACACAATGCCTCTTAAAGGTGGTCGGAAGAGGTCCTTTTTTGAACGCCTTGTTCAAGAAATAAAAGATAGACTCGATTTTCCCTTTATTCTCCCCTTCAAGAAAACAAAGGCTCGACGTAATCGAGCCGCGATGATTTGGTGTGAAAGGATGAACGAGTGAGTGATTTCTTCCAGCTTTCAACCAATCGTCATGGTCGAGGATGACAGCGAAAAATAAAATCTTCATACATTAGTTCATTTCTGGAATACTACTGAACGGCCTGCCGTTGTTGCTGCCGCTCCTGGTGCTGCTGTTGTTGCAGTTGAGTGAGAAAGCGTTTAAACTCATCGCCTTGAGAAGTCAATCTTCTGTTGTCTCAGATTTGTTTTCCAACGATGAACAACTCTTTTCATTGAGCGAGAAAAAGGCATTCTGACCAGTCATCCTCTCTGCCTGACCTTCGAAGGCAGGCAACGATAGTAGTGGTACGAGCAGTAGGAATATGCTAACACTCACGCAAATCAAGCTAATTCTTGCCTCAAAAGCCCTTTTGTCTAGTGCGGATATGCGATTTCAGTCGCGGAAAATGCACCAGTGAACACGCATCGTACCGATAATAGATCTGTGAATCTAGATGAGTGGGGAGGAATATCACGAAGATTGGCTCTCGGAAAACCAGATTTGTCGATGAGAACGGATCTCAAAATCGCCAGGAATTCTCCTACCCTCTTTTCGGGCACTTCCGAAGTCGTGAAGTCGATCTTTTTCCCACTGACAATCCCAATCTATCTTCAGGACTGGATGTCCTTGATTACCTAAGGGCGACAACAATGTGACAAATCCATTGAAATAGCATCAAAACTTTGTACAAGCCACAATGGACCAAACCTATCACAAGGAACCTCGTCTCACATCAATCAAATTCATCTGCCAGATAATTTACGTGCTCCATTTGAAAACTC